>NC_134983.1:16969696-17272727 GCF_050947335.1 Megachile rotundata
ACGTAATTATTGGAATATCGCGATACCGTTAAGCCATTTGCGACATCTTATGCTTGTAAATTCACAAGTTTTTTGTCAGAGGCGCTTGTCCCTGTAAGGAGAGATCGTAGATTTACGAACATTTTGGAAACAGTGTTATCACTAATTATGGCTAAATACGATACGTAGGAATTCTCATGTATTGAACTCGAAATGCATAAAGGTGGAATATTTTGAAAATTTGAAAGTTTGAAATTTTTTAATTTTCAGATCAATTTCCAATTTCCTTTCTTTGTTTTTCATTTATTCGATATGAGAATTCATTTGCGGATGCACAATTTGTATAAAGTATTATTCCACGCGTCAAACAACGGCTAGCGTGTGGACATGACAGTATGGAACATGCGATCAGAGATTTTTCTTCTTTTTTGTTACGAGACAAGCATGAATTCCCTGAGGTACACCGATAACCACATTATCGTGCTCGAACGTTTCACGTCCACGTGCATGTGTCTATCATCGTTTCGTGTCTGAAACAAACTCTGCGATCAACGATTGCAGCTTGACGAAACAACATCCGAGAAATCCTCTTTTCATACGTAAAACGAAATTTATAGAAAATGTAGAGGAAGTGAAATTATTGAGAATGAGAGCTACAAATTTAGAAAGTTGTAGCTTTTTAGGATATGATTTAGGCAAATTTCCCAAATTCCAAGTTCCACAAATTATAAATTCCTCAAATCACAAATTCGTCAAATTCCAAGTTCCCTAAATCACAAATTCTTGAAATTTCAAATTCCACAAATTCCAAATTCCTCAAGTCCCAAATTCTACAAATTCCAAATCTTCCAAATTCCAAATCTTCCAGATTCCAAATCTCCCAAATCCCACATATCCCAAATTCCAAGTCTTCCAAATTCCAAATCTTCCAAATTCCAAATCTTCCAAATTCCAAATCTTCCAAATTCCAAATCTTCCAAATTCCAAATCTTCCAAATTCCAAATCTTCCAAATTCCAAATCCCACATATCCCAAATTCCAAGTCTCCCAAATCCCAAGTTCCCCAAATCCCACATATTCCAAATTCCAAGTCTCCCAAATCCCAAGTTCCCCAAATTCCAAGTTCTCCAAATCCCACATCTCCCAAATCTCAAGTTCCCCAAATCCCAGATCTCCCAAATCCCAAGTTTCCCAAATCCCAAGTTCCCCAAATCCCAGATCTCCCAAATTCCAGATTTCCCAAATCCCAAGTTCCCCAAATTTCAAGTTCCCCAAATTCCAAGTTCCCCAAATCCCAAATCTCCCAAATCCCAAATCTCCCAAATCCCAAATCTCCCAAATCCCAAAACTCCCAAATCCCAAATCTCCCAACTCCCAAATCCAAATATTTGTCAGTTCAATGAAAAGGTGTCAATTGTTTTAGAAGGATATAACGAAAGTCAAACAGCGTGGCACGAAGATAATGCTATAGCAAATAATGAAAATACGTTTCTCTCGGAATTCATTGTTTCCAAAGCGCCTCACTAAACTCTGACGCGACTTCGTTACGAAAAGAGCGACATAAAAGTTCGCGAATAATTGGATACACAGTGTTCAAAAGAAAAATAATGTGTAGGAACGTTCCGACGAATCGGACGGAATACAATGTTTCAAATTTTAAATATTAATTGTAATGAAATCTAATTACGTCGGTGAATTTAATAGAAACGTCGTAATAATCGTGGGTCTGAGATAATCGGACAATGGGGCAATCAATTAAGAGATGATCGCAAAATAATTTCGCACAAAACACGTAATGATACCATTCTTGTTTCAGTTCAATAATTACACGTCTTCATAATTAATCGTCAGACTCACGAGCTTATAGAATTCTGTTATCTGATTTAATTCGGTGAAGTTGAAAGGAATAGTTTTAATTGGTGGAGTGCAGGTGATTTCATAATTTCAGGATTTTTAAATTTCCGTACTTTTAAATTTAAAAAGGTTCAAAAGTTGGTGAGCTTGGAAATTGAGAAATTTGGAAGTGTGTGTAAATTACAGGTTTTTATTTTCGAATTGTTTTAAAGTTTAAACTTGTAGAAGTTAACATTTTTCAAATTTTAAATGGAATTCCGAGCCAAAGTATACTAATTTCAACTCTTAGATTTTCTAAATTTCCCAAATTCCAGATTCCTCAGATCGCAATTATTCAGATTGCAAATTCTCCAAATCCCAAATTTCTCAGATTCCAAATTCTCCAAATCCCAAATTTCCCAGATTCCAAATTCTCCAAATCCCAATTTTCCCAAATTCCTCGAATTTCAAATTCTCCAAATTCCAAATTCTCCAAATCCCAATTTTCCCAAATTCCAAATTCTCCAAATCCCAATTTTCCCAAATTCCAAATTCTCCAAATCCCAAATTCCTCGAATTCCAAATTCTCCAAGTTCCAAATTCTCCAAATTCCAAATTCTCCAAATTCCAAATTCTCCAAATTCCAAATTCTCCAAATTTCAAATTCTCCAAATTCCAAATTCTCCAAATTCCATATTCCCCAAATCCCAAATTCTCCAAATTCCAAATTCCCCAAATTCCAAATTCTCCAAATTCCAAATTCCCCAAATCCCAAATTGCCCAAACCCCATAATTTCAAAATTCCAAATATTCCCCTAGTCTCAAATATCCTCAAATTCCTAAACAAATTGCCACTCAAGTAATTTGTAAAAAATCGATTAGCTACTAACAAATACAAAGGATATTTAAGAATGTTTAAACGCAGTTTCTGTCATCCGATAAATAATTGACGTCATTGTTATTGATGTTAATTTTATCGTGATCACCATTCGCATCTGCATCATATACGCACTGTTGGCCAATAATTCTTGAAGAACTGCATACCTGTTCTCTTTGTGGCGATTCCTGGAAAACTTTGAAAAAGTCGTAAAGACGCGCGCATACCTGCCGCCTCGAACAGTCGACGTTTTTTCGCAGGAAAGAAAGTATTTTCGAGTTTTTTCTGACACGCGGAAAATCCTTATCGTGTCGCCAACGTTACGTCAAGAAATTAGTTAGGTAATCATTTCTCGTTGTTTCGAAGCGTTCCAGAGAAAACAACGTGCCAGTTATTCAACATCATCTCCTTTTAATTCTTACTAGACTGCGGATGTTTATGCATTTATGGTTCTTCGAGGTTTCTAATATTTACATAAATCATGTAATCTATGAGATTTGTAACCTATAGATCAAATACTTCATATTTATTTTGTAGATTATTAATGAATACATACATATCTGCAGCTTGATTGTGTATTATAGGTTTTGAATATTTTCCTGCCGTAAATATTCAACGCGAGAAAGTGAACTTCTTGTTACAGTAAAAAAATGAGAAAATAGCTTTGAGATTTTTAATTGATTTATTTATGTATAATTTTATTCATTATCGAATGCTAAAGATATTCCAGCATGAATCTTCCAAAACATCTTACACACTCTCATATTATTATGAGATCATCGGTGAGTTTTCATTGAATAAAAACATTATGATGTCTTGCAGACATGTGTTACTAAAAAGGGCTACGATTTACGACGTATGTAGACGTTTCAAAAATGAATTTATCGAAGATGAACTACAATTTTCACGTAATCTCGAGACGGTCTTGTTTCACCTATTATTTCATTCATACGTTTAGCACCGAAATACGATCTTGATAAGATAATTCGTACTCTGATCAAATTATTCATAAACTCAAACCAAAACATCAATCGCTCCTTTATGTACTGTAAAATGTTACATTTTTCAGTAAATTTTTAAGAAAAGGTTAATGTTTATTTGTGGAAGAAATATAAAAAAGAGAAGGATACGAGAGAAAGATAATATTGTGACTTTATTAATGACAGAAGAGGTGAAGCGAACGGTACTCAGGGAAAGAAACATCACGACAGCGTGTCAGTTCGGATAACTGCATTTCATTTGAGAATTTAATTTTCGCGTACGCGGCTTTCGCATTAACTCGAACGATCGTGTAGGATGATTGCTTAACGACCGTGATAATTTTCTCGTTGCCACACTAATTCCAGTTAGTTAAGGTCACGGCTTGGCAGCTTTCAAAGCGTCGCAGTCTCCGGTCAGAGTGCAATGTTTTCCGCTTCTTTTTTTTCTCATTCTCTGTTTCGACTATGATTTACTTTTTAATTTACAATTATTGCTATTATGAAATATTTTATTCTTGCCCAACACTGTTGTATACATTATGTTTTATATTTCATATAATAAATTATTACAGCCTATGCGATTCACTATAATGTACAGGGCGTCTCACAATTAGTGGTCCCTGAAATGGAAGCTGAACAAATTTTAAAACGAATAAATGTTTATTAACCAGTTAAGTGTGTTCGACGACTATATCCGTCATGGAGATATGGCAGAATTTTGTGTCATGACGACTATATCCGTCATGCGTAAAATTTTGTTACAATTTGATATTTAAATTGTAATTTTGGCGAAAACTAAATTATATTCGTAAATTAAAATGTTTAGAGGTCAACACGAAATGAAATAAACAAATAAAAAGTGTAAATGATTTGAGATGGATTCATAAATTCTCGAGAGCTAACTCGTCATCGCTTCATTATCGCGACACACACTGGTGCGCGCTTTGCAAGAAGATCGCCACAGTTAACTGGTTAATGAGTGTTGCATCTGGAAATTTTAATATTTATTTTTAGCAAGAAATTAGTTTCAGACAGAAATATTAAGGTGTCATTCGTTTTAAAGAAACGCGAAGTTTGACGTTCGATGAGCAGAAAGATAAGAAACGTTGTGCTATAATCGATGATAAAACAGCGGGTGCCCCTGAATTTTAAGCGTGGAAAAGATTTTAACGTAACGAATCAAAGAACGCGAGAAATCAGCGTCGAGGTTCGTTTCTAATCCTGATAAGGAGCCGATAAAAGCTCAAACAATGAGATCATCGTGCCAGAGGAAGTTGGAAAAACCGAAAACAGCTGCACGCTAATTGCTGACGGTATCTCGGATTATGATCGTGACGAAACGGATTAATTATCGCCAACTACATTTCCTCTCCCATTTGTTCAGGTGAAACAATACGAAACAAAGGAAAAAAAATACGGTTTAAATTAATTTCGGTTCTTTCGTAATCGAAGGAAGATCGCTCCTTGCTTCTGCGATCGTGATATGTCTGTAAAAGTTTAAACTTGTACGCAGTTCAGGTGAAGTATGACAATTATTCTTACAGAAAATGTTTCTACTTTCGGTACTGTTTTTTTATTTTTTTAATATGTGTATTATTATTGTTATGTATTGCGGTTAGAATGCATAACAGTGGAATTGTTGAAAATTTGAAAGTTTGTAACTTTCAGATCAATTTTCCTAATTTCCAATTTTCTAAATTTTTGGATGTACAAACTTCAAAATTCTCTAATTCATAAATTTCTAAATTCTCAAGTTCTCAAATCTGTAAATTCTCGAATTTCCAAAAGTCCCAAATTCTCAAGTTTCCAAATCTCTAAATTCTCGAATTTCTTAAAATCACAAATTCTCAAGTTCCCAAATTCTCCACTTCCCAAATCTATAAATTCCCGAATTTCCAAAAGTTCCAAATTCTCAAGTTCCCAAATCTCTAAATTCCCGAATTTCCAAAAATCCCAAATTCTCAAGTCCCCAAATTCTCCACTTCCCGAATTTCCAAAAATCCTAAATTCTCAAGTCCCCAAATCTCTAAATTCCCGAATTTCCAAAAATCCCAAATTCTCAAGTCCCCAAATTCTCCACTTCCCGAATTTCCAAAAATCCCAAATTCTCAAGTTCCCAAATTCTCCACTTCCTAAATCTATAAATTCCCGAATTTCCTAAAGTCTCAAATTCTCAAGTTCCCAAATCTCTAAATTCCCGAATTTCCAAAAATCCCAAATTCTCAAGTTCCCAAATCTATAAATTCCCGACTTTCCAAAAGTCCCAAATTCTCAAGTTCCCAAATCTCTGAATTCCTGAATTTCTTAAAATCCCAAATTCCCAAGTCCCCAAATCTCTAAATTCCAGAATTTCCAAAAATCCCAAATTCTCAAGTCCCCAAATTCTCAAGTCCCCAAATTCTCCACTTCCCAAATCTCTAAATTCCCGAATTTCCAAAAGTCCCAAATTCTCAAGTTCCCAAATCTCTAAATTCCCAAATTTCCAAAAGTCCAAACTTCTAAAATACCAACCCTTCAAATTCCAAAATACCAAAACACCAAAATTCCACCTCCATATCTTCCATTCCTTCCTAAGCCTTGTATACACAAGCTTAGTCTTAAATTGACTTAACGAAGATTAATAGAAAATCAGTTTAGAAGATTATCGATTATGCTTGTTTCTTCTTTTTCAGTTACATTACAGATGATTGATCATCGACAGGGAATGCTGTGCGATGAACCACCGCTCTTTTTCCGCTTTCTTTCTCTGCATATCAGTGATTCTAACGTCAATGCGTAATGCAAGACCAATCAACTGTTACTCACTGTTTATTATCATAATATGCGAGCACGTGAACGCGAATTAGTATGCTGTTGGCTCGCATATCGATTCTGTATTCGAAAAAAATGCCGCATTCCTCGAGAACGATTAAAACGTTTTTGCTCTCGTTGATTAACGCGAACGTTACTCTGTTTTCTTGGATATTTAACCTGAGTTTACAGACTTTAAGACGGCGATATTTCATATTATTATTGCAAGACTATTATAGGAATTTTCAAATAATTAATATGTCCGTGTTTATCTAGGTCTGTTTTACATATTAATTTTTCCTTGGAACTTGTAATTCTTGCTAAAAATATTATGGAGATTTCACACGATCAATTAATATGTACTGTTAATATTTTTTAGTGTCCTTATTGATAGTATCTTTTTTCAAAAAAGAGTTCTCCTTAACTAGACCCGACCAGAAGGCTTTGACGAGTCTGACTCGTGACGCACTTACTACTCAAACGTGACAAACCTTACTCAAATTTTGAATACCCTTTAACTTGAAATTTAGGTGCAGCTATAAGTTGCGTTATCAAGGATCCCTGAATATAAATTACGCACATTTTAATTTTCTTTGTTCGGTTTACTATTATAGTCCTGATTAGTTAGTCTCGACTGACGCATCTGATAAATAAAATCACGGGAAGGGGTTAAACCATTACGTCGTTACGTAACTTTTTTCAAACTTGAAATGTATTTTCCTGCTAATTAGTTGTTCACCTCCGATGAAAATTACAAATTTCCTACATAAACTAAATGTTTACTTCTCAAAGAGGCTCGTCGCATTAAATTTCATTGAAATCCGTGAGAACAAGGTCGAAAGGTTCCCTGGCAGGAAAACGAAGAAATCTGATGCAGGTACGATCGCGCAAACAAACGGTAGATCACGTAATTAGAGGGGTGGCCATTTAAGCGGGAGCAAACATTTACATATTATCGAGCTGTCTGACGGGGAAAGAGTTTCGAAATGGGCCTGGGAATGATCGCTGAATCCCCGATAACTCGGCTGGAACGGTAATAGAAGCGGAGGGGTTGATGGAACACACGCGGCCACTTAATGCGTGCGATTACACGCACCCGTGGGCTCACGCACGCGACCCACGGGACACAGCAGGTGGTCACCTGAAGAATTTCGCGGGAATTGTTTACCGGTGGACACCTTTCCTCGACACGTCACCTTATTCTTTATGTCATCCATCACGGTTATTTTAAAATCACTGTTAAAGCAATACAGTTTATTAATGTACAGAATATTTTTAATTCGATCGGTTTAGCATCTAAGACCTCAAAATTTGGGATCAGAGTCACGTGTCTTGTACCGGTATTTCATTTCAATTTAATTTCATTAATTTTAGTATGAAACTAAGTATACTTTAAGTATACTTTGCTATATTAATATAGTGTTTTGCTATTCTGCCATTCTGTTTTATTACCACATTAGTCTGTTAATTCTACTGTGCAGGCTACAGCAAATAAAGTATTACAAGCTGTTTTCTCCTGAACCACATCAGATATCGATTTCGATTTTCTGATTAACTGGCTTGATTAAAGGGATTTTCTGATTAAAGGGATTAGTGTGCGACAAATAATGATTATTAATAGTGATTAGGACAAGGAGAGTCAAAGAGAGCCTTGTCTCTTTTTGTAAAGAGGAAGTTGAAATTAGTAAATGTAATGTTTGATATAAATCTGTGAAGAATTCTATCTAAATGAGTGTTAAAGTATAATATTAAAAAAGTCAACAGTTTGTGAGATATTACAAATTAAAAAGCAAGTTCATTAAAAAATTTTAAACGTCTCAAGAATTGTTTATCTTTCATAAATTGATTTTTGCGTCTATCAAATACCAAAGAGAAAAACGATGTTATTCGTCAAATCTTATTCCCTGTACTTTCTTTCCTCGATGAACATTGCAGCAACAGGAAACCGCAAATCTACCTTTCATCGTGGAGCGACGAAATCGCTTCAAAAATCTTTGACGAAATTCGATTGGATTTCTAACGATCGATAACAAAAAACTCGTTCCGCTTCTCTTTCTAAAGCAATCTTCTCCAACGATCCTTTCTATTCTCTCCGCGCCCAATTAACACCTTTATTAGCAGTAAAATTGCGAGCCTTGAAAAAAAGGGTGAAATATCGCCCCTTTTTCTTTGAGCTGCTGTTCTTTTTCTATTTTCCATTGAAACATTTATTCCACTTAGGCAATGTGAATAATTGTTTTTGTTTTTTTAGACTCTTCCGCGAGACAGTTTTTTTAAGTGGTATGAATTTCAGCGAACGAAGTTCATAGGGGGTTAAATAAATCGGTGTTTTAACTTCAAATGAACTTATTATATCATGGCTTTTTAAGAAACATTATTTGTGGAAATTAACCATAATCATAATTATGAGACTTTTTTGTGTTATAAATGTGGACATTTTTCAGTGTTTGTGCATGTTATAAACATGGCAATTTCATAATTTTTGTATATGTCATCAACATGGTCATTTTACAATATGTGTATATGTTACATACATGGCAATTTTATAATATTTGTGTATATCATAAACATTGCAATTTTACAATATTTGTGTATATCATAAACATTGCAATTTTACAATATTTGTACATGTCATAAACATGGTAATTTTACAATATATGTACACTACCGTCCATATGTATCCGGACACCAGCGAAATATGCATTCGCGTTGCATGGAAGTTATTCAAGTATCTGCAACAGTAACTAAAATCGATTTTTTTTCTGCGAAGGTCAGAATACTGGAACGTTTTTCGATTGATAATTCTCGTTTGGAACTCATATCTCGATGGAAAAGAAGCTACAGACGAACTAAACCGAAACTGTCGAGTGCGTAGCGTTACCTCCATTCTTATCTCCATTGAGGGAACCTAAACATCTACCAACAGTTTAGAAACACTTGAAACATATCGAAGAACCCTCTGAATACGTTCTGCACCATAGAAATGAAACACAGTAGAAATTAAAATTTTTTTTAGAATCGAAAGCGTTTCATTAGATTCACAAATTTGGACTTTGTACTTCTGGACATGAATTTTACTTTCACACTTTCATTGTATAATTTGTACTTAAAAATTAATTCTATTACGTTATGACACCTCAAAAAAGATAATAATAATTATTACAAATGATATGATAACCCTAAATACCTTTCGTACAAAGTTCAACTATGTTTTATGTGACAGAACCAAGTGTCCGGATACTTATGGACGGTAGTGTACATGCTACAAACATGGCAAATTTACAATATTTGTACATGTCATAAATATGAAAATTATTTTGCATATATGTTATTAACATCAACTTTCAATATATGTCACAAGTACGACAATCGAATCTACGTCACGTCGTAAACATTACGTCTGAAATTTAAATGAATATTTCGCACATAATTAATTTCAGTGAAAATGCAATTAGATTTGTCAAGAATTATCGCTGAAGCGATACATGTGTCCCATGATCAAACTTGTGAGTTTGTAACTCGACAAACGAATCGATTGGATACGAATTTATTTACGGATTTCATGTCGTCAAGCTGTTTCCGTTCGTGCACTGCGGATAGCTCTAAATGCTGGCCATTAGCGACCATAATTGGTAATCGATGTCGCTGGTCTCGTTTTGAATTTCAGTCCTATCAAGGAAGCTTGTCTGTCGATAACGAAACGCGAATAAAGAACCGTTGCGTCGTCAGCAACTTCACAAACCCAATCCTGTAATTACTTTTAACGTTTAACATTCTTTAACGTTAGAATAATTATTGCTAACGAGATACATCGATTTACACGCGTCGATTTCAATGTAATTTTAATTGCGATTACAAACGCTTCATTCTTTTAATTCTTTACGTAGTTGAAATGTTCAATTTCTCACGAATTTGGGAATATACAAATTCAAAAAATTTGGAAATGTCGAGATACGAACACTCGAGAATTTGAAAATTTAGAAAGCAGTTTTGAAATCTCGAAATTTTATATTAAAAAAATTGTCGAGTTTATATAAGTGTTATCCTAAAGTATATGTTACCCTCTGCATATAACTCCGTCGCTCTACGGCAGGGTTAGGTTATACATAGGAAGGGGACTGCGGGAAGTTACCCTCTCTTTGACTCCAAGATCCTCGCAAGCACCGCCCTTCGAGTTAGGGGTAGAACTCTTCCCCTTCCGATACAAGCATGGTGGACGAACGACGTAATAAAGAAGTCAATGAAAACGACACTCTTGAAAACTCTGTACCGTTTCAAATGTTGCGCATAATTCAATGTAAATAATACCAATGATGCCGTTAATTTATTCCGAGTGCTAATGCTCCCCTGATTTTCCTGCGTGCGAGCGGTTCTCGAGAATGTTTATGATGTATGTAATTTTTTAATGAATATTCGTTCTTGAATTATTTATATATACTTCGATCGAGGCTGAGCATTTTTATTTATAGACTGTCCGGTATGCGTGCTAAGTAGATTCGATCTTTTAACTTGCAAAATTTCCTAAATTTTTTAATTTTAGGAGAGAGTCTCAAAATTTTCCAAATATTTAACTCCCTTGATCTTGGAATCTTGGATTCTCTAAATTCTTGAATTCCTAAATTCCATAATTTTTGAAATTTCAAATATTCAAATTACTTAAGTCCCAAATTCCTCAGGAAACAAATTTCTCAAATTTCAAATTTGCCAGATACTAAATTCCCCAACTCCTAAATTTCCAAATTATCCAAACCTCAAATTCTCTAGAAACCAAATTACCTAGATCATAAATTTTCCAAATACCAAATCCTAAATTCTCTAGATCTCAAATTCCCCAAATTCCAAATTTTCCAAATCTCCCAAATCCTCAAATCCCAAATTCCTCGAATCCGAATTTCCTCAAATCCCAAATCCCCCAAATTCCAAATCTCCTAAATCCCATGTTCCCCAAATTCCAAATATACCAAATTCCAAGTCTCCCAAATCCCAAGTTCCCTAAATTCCAAGTTCCCCAAATCCCAAATCCCCCAAATTCCAAGTCTCCCAAATCCCAAGTTCCCCAAATTCCAAGTTCCCCAAATTCCAAGTTCCCCAAATTCCAAGTCTCCCAAATCCCAAGTTCCCCAAATTCCAAGTTCTCCAAATCCCAAATCCCCCAAATCCCAAATCCCCCAAATTCCAAATCTCCCAAATCCCAAGTTCCCTAAATCCCAAATATCCCAAATTCCAAGTCTCCCAAATCCCAAATCCCCCAAATCCCAAATCCCCCAAATCCCAAATCCCCCAAGTCTCAAATCCCCCAAATCCCAAATTACTGATTTAACATGTACCATCAAAGTCGCAGAATACGTATCACAAAATAGGCTTCGATAACGCAGGAATGTACTAATTCACATTCGTGCAATAACATCGAAGCACTAGCAATATTGCCACTATGATTTGCTCAAGATCATCATTTACTTTGATTATCTTTTGCATTTCTCCAGCAAATTTCTTTCCTGTTTCTTGCACCGTTCACCCGCCTTCTATCCATGCAACGTGTAATTGATAAATTATAAAACTCGATGTAATCCAGTCCATTCGAGATACAACTCAGAGATGTACATTCTGAGGAGTTATTTTTGAACGATCAAAACAGAATCACGCTTTTATAACAGTAATTTGTGATGCTCTATTACACTCTGGCGTTATTCATTGCCTTCCTCTTGAGTTTCTCTTCTTATCTATCATTTAGATCCTGTTTATTGATTTCGAATTTTCTTCTTTCAGTTGAAGTTTTCACATTGTCATCGTTTCATGATTCCATTTAATGAGAGATTGGGTATTTGGAAATTTAGGGACAGTTTAACAATTTTGGGATCTGGGGATTTTGGATTTGGAGACTTGTTAGAGGATATAGATTTTGTGAATGTGTTTGCAAACTTTTTCATTTAGCAAGTGCACTTCAAATGTGTGTAATTCCCAATAAGCTATAGAAAAGGGGCTGAGAGCATTTCGATACGGCACTGCGAGCAAGGGGGTTGCAGCTACCCCTCTCGTTCCAGAAGCTCCAGGTAAGCGCCGCCCTCCGCTCACCTGGGCAAACCCCCACTATACCCAGAATATGGTGGTGGCACTAGCGACCCCCGTCGATACAAGTAGGGCCACTATAATGTCGCTTCGTTTCCTCGCGAGAAAACAAGGGCCACGTCCTCTACTTTTTCGAACGATTCCTTCAATCCTTATCGATAACGTCATCGATCAATTCTTCTAAAAATCAAACCCGTATTAAAACAATCCGAAACTGATCCTAATTACATCTGAAACCAACCTTGTCTCAAATTGTATCGTTGTATATCGTAAAGGGTGAACATGGTACGATCCGATTTTCCCGATTAGTGTACTTCGCAACGAGCAATCGACTCTCGACTCAGAATTATGTAGTGATACAGTGCTGTCGTGATATTTCGTAAGACATTCTCCTTCGAGAGTGATCGAGTTTCGATATGGAATTCCCGTGGACTCTGCAGCACCAGAACACGGATCCCGTGCAAAATGGACGCGGTCATCACCCGACCGATCATCACGAGGATCCCGGAATCGGTCAAGTCTCCGCGCGTCGATTATTAGCCGTTGCAGGTAATATCGAAATCTCCGTTCGGGGTGACTGCGTACAGTCGGGAACCGGTTGCTTAAATTTCGGAAAAATTCACCAATTTAGATCGCGAAACGCTTTGCGAGACCGGTTATTAAATATCAACAGGGATTGCGGTTACGAAAATTCTCTTTCTGAAATGTAACTATTTCCTTCGCGTATACACCGTATATCAAAAGTTTCGGACGATTATGCGTTTTTAATTGTTTGTCGTGTTCTGCAGCAATATGCTACATGACATATGTAAGTAACACGTGCGTAAGCAGTAATATGAATCAGCAAAATGTGTCACATAAAGCGATATATTACGAAATTCTTGCGTGTGAAATGTAGATGAAAGATTTCGTAATTAACTAAATTATTGAGACATTTAAGTAGTGCGTATGCTCTTTGCGTTAATCTTTGAACGTTCGACAGCAAATCTTTGGGAATAGCAATTTTAGATTTTAAGGATTTGATATTTTAAGCTTTGAGGATTTTAGGGACTTTGAAAGAAGGTTTAGAGCTTTGAAATACAGACACTTTTATTTATTCTTTTCTAAAGAAGGTCCTCTATACACCTCAGTTACTAATCGCAAAAATGAACTGTTTGAACATTCCGGTTAATGTTTGTTACATTGTCATCCTCCTGTATCAAGATATTGCATATGCAAAAATTGTAAAAAGTATCATGTTCTTATGTATCCATATACAATTGTCATAATTATAGAGCAGTTCAGAATGAAGTATTTAATAAACCTGCAATCGCCACGTGACGCTCTTTCGACACCCCACAAAACGTGTCGCGTGTTTATCGCAGAAAATCCTGTCAACTGTAATGTCCTGACAATTTAACACCTGTCTGTGTCCAGTCCCTTCGTGACCACTGTAATTGCCGTGAAAAAGAAAAAATATTGAAGCTCAAGTTCCCTAATCATTTAGGCGGTAACCGTGAATTCGACAGCTGTGCTCACCCCAACGATTAAGGGGTGAAATCGTCGAATCGACTCGATTAACTTCCTACGTTTAAGCGTTCTTCCGGTATCCGTGCGCGCGGGAATATCGTCAGAAAGAACGTTTCATGGGTCAGCTGGTTGAAAAGCGATCCCGTGGAAAATTAATTCCAACGACAGGTGAACATTTCGATTTCGCTACTGTGGGGTCGTTTATCGCGGTTTTCTACTTCTTCGAAATCTTTTTGGTATTACTAAATCTTCGTATTGCGAAGTTTCTGAATATCAAAATCTATAAGTTCACTTAACAATTAGTAATACAATATTATCACTAATATAACCAATTTCTGTTGAATAATCAATTTATACAATCTCAGCCTCAATTATATTTCGTATTGGTTATAACAATAATTATTAATAATCAATTTATTTGTTACAATCTCAAGTCCAATCATATTTCATATTATAATGATAAAAATAGTAATTATCATTATTATTAGAATATTATATAAATATTGTATTTATTCTATTATAATTCTGGCGCCACAATTTGAATCGCACATTTTGCCTACTGGGTAATAGCCGGTCCGATATCCAACGGAGCATTAGCGAGACTTTTTACGACGCTAAACGAAAGCGAGCTAATTTTCATAGAGGCGACACAGCTCGAACCACTATTTACGGTGCATTTCTATTTGCTTTGTCGGAGAAAGTCGCTAAGAGAGCACCTATACACAAGTTGTTTTGCATCGTTCGGGGCTGCTCGATCAACTGAACCGAACAAAAGTATTCTTGTATTTTTACGTTCACCGACTCGCAATTAAAATTGTCTTGAAAACTGCCGTTTCTACTTCGTTCAGGAAGTTGCTCGATCGACGTGTAAAAGCTTTTTTTACCCACCTTGTCAATGTGTTTGGTTGCAAATGAAGAAAGTCGAATGCATTCATGCATGCTTCCTACATCTATATTTAGCAAGGTTTAAACTCTAATCCGTGGGAAACGAATCATTCATGCAGCTGCAATTTTTAACAATTTATTCGACACGTAACTGCGTAACGTGTGGCAAAATAAGTCGTAATGTAATCAGACTATTGTTTATTTTTAGTTACTGAAATTCTTTCACATCTAGATTTACAAATCGACTTCTAAGTTGAAAAATGTACAATTCTACAGATTTTCAAATTCTAAATCGTTCGATTGATGAATCTGTAAGTTTTCAATTTTTCAAACCTTCTTTTGAGGTCCAAATCCTTAAATTTTCAAATTTCCAAATTCTGCAACTTTCCAAATTTTCGTCTCTCAACTCGTCCAACTTCTAAACCTTAAAATTGTTCATTTCCCAAATTGCCAAGTTTGTAAACCCCAAAATTCTGAAATCTCTAAATCCCAAGATCCCCGAATCTCCGTTTCCTAAATTCATAAATTTCATCCGAGGAGTAATAAATTTTCACAACAAATCTCATGTGTAAATTCCAACTACTAAATTCCCACATATCCAAATTCCCACATATTCAAATTTCCACATATTCAAATTTCCACATAAACCAATTCCCACATATCCAAATTCCCACATATCCCAATCCCCACATATCCCAAAACCCACATATCCCAATTCCCACATATTCAATTTCTCACATATCCAAATTCCCACATATCCAAATTTCCACGTATTCCAATTCCCACATATTCAAATTTCCACATAAGCCAATTCCCACATATCCAAATTCCCACATATTCAATTTCTCACATATCCAAATTCCCACATATACAAATTCTCACATATCTAAATTCCCACATATCCCAATTCCCACATATCCAAATTCTCACATATCCCAATCCCCACATATCCCAAAACCCACATATCCCAATCCCCACATATCCCAAAACCCACGTATCCAAATTCCCACATATCCCAATTCCCACATATTCAATTTCTCACATATCCAAATTCCCACATATACAAATTCTCACATATCCAAATTCCCACGTATCCCAATTCCCACTTATCCAAATTCCCATATATCCCAATCCCCACATATCCCAAAACTCACAACAAATCTCATGTGTAGAATGCTTGCACATATTCACTCCATATGTGCAACAAGCAGTTACGTCGTTGTGCAGCACACGTGTCATCTTTTATAATATCGACAAATCCCACACGTACTCTGCCACGTGTCGAGTGCAAGCAAATTTTACTGCTCTTAGCCGGTATGATAAATTTTCAGCGAGATCGAGTTTGATTTTCATCGCGACCTTCTGAGTAATCGTAGTCAGTGACTAGATTAACCAGAAACATCATCGTGCAACAATATTCTCTCTGGAAGTCTCATGAATTTTTTAGCAAATTTTATTAGACTATGATATTAAATTTCGAGCGAAGAAGTAGATTCAACAAAATAAAAGAAATGATAGAATGAAGATAATTTTGGATACTTTTAGCAAAAATATCTATATCCGCCATTATTATAAATCACCAGTATTTAAGTTTAGTGTAGTAACTTTTAATGTATATTTCAATATTTCAACTTGAAAATATAAACCCTCATTCCTCATTCAAAAATGAAACATTTTCACATGTCTTTAAAATACATAATTTGTAGAATTACTTTTCAGCTTATCTAACTCCGCACCACAAAACAAACATTGAAGAGTTACATCTTGAAAATATGTGACAAGTTCGACGCGTCCTGAAAATACAAGCAATTCATATTTTGACCACTTCCTCTGTGTATATCTATTTGGTGTAAAATTATTTCATAAAGTTTGAAAAACATGTCTTAATAGTCTTAATCTCCGAGTTTGGTCAGAGTTCAGATATCGCATTAAAAATGATTAAACGTTACTGCATAGAAACCTTGAAACAAAACGTCGACGGAATCACCAGTAGCGTGTTTGTCTTCTTACAAGGTGAAAAAGAGATAAAGAAAAGAAAGGAATCATCGAAAGGTACAAGGATACGGAGAATAAGAAGAAGAGCACACGTTCACCCGTAAAAATAATTTTATTGTCCGTCGCGCAAAATCGTACGTGACAGGATGAATAACTTTCTAAGATACAAAGATTGTCTTTTTTCATGGTATACCGTGTGTAAGCTACCATCGACGACCCGGAGTTTCACCGAGTTTCTGCCTTTTGCGTAATAATTACATTGTTATTAGGAACAAAGCAAAAGGAAGTCGTTAGCGACCCGACGAATCGCGATCGTGACGGTCGTACATTAAATCGGGCAGCTTTTAAGCGGTAAAAAATCGTGAAATTATGAAGGATTGTTCTGTGGATTCGTGCACGCTCCGGTTGTCCATGATATTATCCTTTTCTTGGATTAAAAAGGATCATTGGGATGGTGGAATTTTTTAATCGAGTGTGGTACTTTGATATTTGGGGATAATCGAGTGCCAGGGATTTGGGAATTTGGGAGTTTTTCGGTTTTGGGAGATTGGAGAGTTTTAGTTTTGGGAATTTGGAAGTTTTTAGCTTTGGGAGATTGGAGGATTTTAGTTTTGGGAATTTGGAAGTTTTTAGCTATGGGAGATTGGAGGATTTTAGTTTTGGGAAATTGGAAGTTTTTAACTTTGGAACCTTGGAGAGTTTCAGTTTTGGGAATTTGGAAGTGTTTAGCTTTGAGACCTTGGAGAGTTTTAGTTTTGGGAATTTGGAAGTTTTTAGCTTTGGGAGATTGGAGGATTTTAGTTTTGGGAATTTGGAAGTTTTTAGCTATGGGAGATTGGAGGATTTTAGTTTTGGGAAATTGGAAGTTTTTAACTTTGGAACCTTGGAGAGTTTCAGTTTTGGGAATTTGGAAGTGTTTAGCTTTGAGACCTTGGAGAGTTTTAGTTTTGGGAATTTGGAAGTTTTTAGCTTTGGGAGATTGGAGGATTTTAGTTTTGGGAATTTGGAAGTTTTTAGCTTTGGGAGCTTGGAGGATTTTAGTTTTGGGAAATTGGAAGTTTTTAACTTTGGAACCTTGGAGAGTTTTAGTTTTGGGAATTTGGAAGTTTTTAGCTTTGGGAGCTTGGAGAGTTTCAGTTTTGGGAATTTGGAAGTTTTTAGCTTTGGGAGATTGGAGGATTTTAGTTTTGGGAATTTGGAAGTTTTTAACTTTGGAACCTTGGAGAGTTTTAGTTTTGGGAATTTGGAAGTTTTTAGCTTTGGGAGCTTGGAGGATTTTAGTTTTGGGAATTTGGAAGTTTTTAGCTTTGGGAGCTTGGAGAGTTTCAGTTTTGGGAATTTGGAAGTTTTTAGCTTTGGGACCTTGGAGTATTTCAGTTTTGGGAATTTGGAAATTTTTAGCTTTGGGACCTTGAAGTATTTTAGCTTTAGAAATTTGGAATTTTTTAACTTTGGGTTTGTGAAGTTTTGGTCCTTGAAGTTTTTAATTTTTGATCTTTGGGATCTTAGAGTATTTCAGTTTTGGGAATTTTCTTGAGAGTTTTTCGACTTTGAAGTTCTTTAATTTTTGATCTTTGGAACTTTGGAAGCTTGAAAGAGAATTGCAAAATTTTTGAGCATTGAAGGTTTGACCTCCTCAACCAGAATTTACTGCTACCAATTTTTCAAATATTCGTACCAATTAAAAATTTCAAAAGTATAACAAATATAGAACATTTATATTCTTATAAAGCACAAGAATTAAAATGACATATGAGAATAATATATTAATGTTACAAGTTCGAATCAATTTTTTTTTGTAGTTACAGAGTTATGCATGAAAAATTGATTATAAGGTTTTTTTTTACAAGAAATCCCTATTTTTGTACCAACAATTTACCGTGAACATAAATACCCGTCGTACCATCGCTTTTATAAAGCAATGTTTTTTGAGTCGTTCACGCTCCGAATATTCTTAAAACATTATCCCTTTTTCTATGAAACAATAAGAAAAGGGAGAAATCTCTTTACGATTCAGGGCCGAATGAAACTTTGAAACAGAACGAAAGTTAACTCAGTGTTATCGTTCTCATTATTCAAACTCGAGACTGCTTACTCGATAAAAAGTATCGAAATTATAAACGATCGTTTTTTGAATCGTTCACGCTCCGAATATTCTTAGTATTATCCCTTTTTGAAGGAAAGAAGAAAAATTCTATATGTGATTCAAGGTTGAGAAGAAACTTTGGTACAAAATGGAGGATATGTGTAGTGAGGTGAAAAAATGTTCAATAAATGAAGAAATAATTTCTGTTTGCATTGAATTCTTCAGTAATTTTATTAATTACCAAACACTACGATTTATCAATATTATATTTCTTTTCTAGACGTAAAGTTTGTTTACAATTACAAATACTTTTTACATTAACTTTATACTATTTTTCATTGGTATAATGTAACATGTCAGTATTGCAATTAGAATAGAGTCATCCACCAATACGGCGCCATCTTTCCAAGCACCTTTTGCCGCTTCATTGATGAATAATTATGAATTCTTTAAAATTTGAAGAACCCTAGTCCTATTCATGTTAGAATATTTTTAATACTTTTATCCTTAATAAATTACACTTAAATAGACACGATAGAAGTTTTGCATTGAATTTATTCTTCAGTAATTTTATTAATTACCAAGCACTACGATTTATCAATATTATATTTCTTTTCTAAACGTAAAGTTTGTTATAAATACTTTTTACATTAACTTTATACTATTTTACACTAATATAATGTAACATGTCAGTATTGCAATTAGAATAGAGTCATCCACCAATATGGCGCCATCTTTCCAAGCACCTTTTGCCGCTTCATTGATGAATAATTATGAATTCTTTAAAATTTGAAGAACCCTAGTCCTATTCATGTTAGAATATTTTTCATATTTTTATCCTTAATAAATTACACTTAAATAAACACGATAGAAGTTTTATTTACGTACCTCTTCATTCTGTATACTAAAAAAAAGTTTCAAAGACTGTTTCAAACCAATATACTTGTACAGGTGCTATCATTCTGACCATCGAAACTCCAGTGAGTAATCAAAATTAGATCTTGTTTCGGGCAATTACCAATTGTTCAATGATGCTACATCGTTGACGTAATTTCGTGCACGAATTTAAGTTCGTATCGTGCTTTGATGGACCAAACGTGAGTAACCTTGACTAAACGATTTAGTGGATCGCTCTGAATCATTTGGATCGTACATCGATCTTTTTCGAGCAAGAAGTTGTTTAATAGGTCAAGGATTTCGTGTTAATACATCTTATGTGTACATTTAGTCAGAGATTTAGAGAATGTGTAGCTAAATGCTGGAACAGATTTTTGCTGGATTCATTTCTGTGCGATATTTTGAATCGGTTTAGTCTAATATGTAGGATATGTGTAAGAGAGTTAAGTAACTTTCAAGAGAGAGTTAATTAATTTTCAAAGTAACAGATCTGTTTGAATTTTTTAATTTTATAATTATTAAACTTGTACATTTTCATATTTTCCATGTCTCGGTCAGGACATTGTATGTTCATTTCTATAAATTTCATAAATTCCTTGAATCTCCAAATCTTTTCAAATTTTCATGTTCATGTATTTCCACATACCTAAATCTTTACATGGTCAAATTTGAAAGTCCCTAAATAGACGTATCTTCATATTCCTAAATCGGTAAATGCTCAAAGCTACAAATCCCTGGATGCCCATATTCCTATGTCTTCGCATCTGTAATTTTCTAAATAATCAAATCTGCAAATATCCAAATTCTCCTCATAATGAGGATAATGGAGAAATTCTCCTTCACATTCCCCATTTCCAAATTCCCCAATTCCCACATTTCCCAATTCCAAATTCTCAAATTCCCACATTCCCCAATTCCTACATTCTCCAATTCCCACATTTCCCAATTCCCAAATTTCTCAATTCCCAAATTTCCCAATTCCCACATTTCCCAATTCCCACGTTCCCCAATTCCCACATTCCCCTATTCCCACATTCCCCAATTCCTACATTCTCCAATTCCCACATTTCCCAATTCCCACATTTTCCAATTCCCACATTTCCCAATTCCCATATTCGCCAATTCCAAATTCCCCAATTCCCACATTTCCTAATTCCCACATTCCCCAATTCCCACATTTCCCAATTCCCACATTATATCTTCTCATCTCTAATTCTCGAAATCCCCAAATTTCCATATTCCTATATCTCCACACTCCTAAATCTCTAAATCTTCAAATCTGCAAATCCCCAAATTCCCGTATGTCTATCTCCACATCCCTACTTCTCTAAGTCTCTAAATTCCCATATATCTCTCTTCACATTCCTACTTCTCTAGGTCTCCAAATTCTCACATTCCTATATCTCTATCTCCCTAATCTCTAAATCCTTAAATCTACAAATCCCCAAATCCCTAAATACTCAAATCTCCAAATCCTCAGATTTCTAAATTCCTATATTCCCAAAAATCCACATCCCAAAATTCCATAAATTCTAACTCCCCAAATCTCCAATAATTACATAGATTAGATTATAGTTATTTATACCATGTTTACGTAAGATTTCACCGTTGTAATATCCAGATTTCTGAGACCATCTTGTTGCGACCAGGGGTGGTGTTTGGTCGATACCTCGAAGGGATTGGTTGGCAACGGTCCAACCACCAATTTAATTCACCCCTCGTGAATTTTTGTCACGTACTATCTTTCTCTTCCTTATGAATACAGTTGCCCTGATAGCCATTTTAAAATGGCGAGTATCGTTATTACGTATGTCTCTTAATAATATAATTTACCATTCTTTTCTTTATGGGAAACAGGATTTAAGATTATATCACGTAGAATTAAAATAACATGGAAAACTCGGCTTGTTTAGGTGTTGTGTAATTTCTTGCTTACAATTAGATTTCAGATTACCGACATCGTAACAAAATTATTACTTCATGTCACTTCTCAATTAAATTGTCTCGGTTTCAGATACTTTATTACTTTTGCACATTTACTTCTTTTTCAAATATGAAAGTGTATTACATTTTTTTATAATATCTCGTTGTTAAATGTAACATTATTTTTGCACATTTACTTCTTTTTCAAATATGAAAGTGTGTTACATTTTTTTATAATATCTTGTTGTTAAATGTAACAGATACTTCATTAAATCTTTTTACGATTTCCACCGTTGTATTAGTCAAGAAAAAAGTTGTTGTCCAAGAAAGGAAAAATTCCTACCAAATAACCACAGATCTACCATTTCATATCTCGGTTACATCTTTTTCTCAACGAAATTCCAGTAACATAAATGCATCGGATCTAAAATACGTCGAGAGAAGATTCACGCGAAAACTGTTACGTAGTTGTCTGAAAACAGGTTCGGATAAAACGTAAACTTGCTTGAATATCCGTTTCAACGCAGGCTCTTTTTCTATCTCTTTATTTATGGGCATCGCGAATGACGGTCTCTTGTCCGACGTGTTTTATACGCAGAATAAAAGAATGGCCACGTGATTGAATTCGATATTACCTGTAACTAAATTTCATATAAAAAGCGACATACAGAACACGTGAACGCATGAACCTCTGTCACAGTCGCTAGAATTTAAAGTCCATACAAATTTTGGGGACTTTATGTGTGATTCAAACTATTTAATACAGGGACTTTATGTGTGACTCAAACTATTTAATACAGGGTCTTTATGCGTGATTCAAAATATTTGTAAACTAATTTCTGCGAGAGTATACTCAGAGCCAAATTAAGTTGGATGGGAAATATTTTGAATAACTTAACACAAATTAATTCTGAGGTCCGGACTTTCCTAATTGTGTTTACCAAGATTGAATCAACATCTGGGGTTCATGGAAGCAGAAATACCGTGTTGATAAAAACGAATAATAGAACCTGTAGGAATTTACATGAGTTCCAGGCAGAGCACAGTTAAGATTTTTTGCGTTACAAACCCTCTCTGAAGTGGGAATATCCCGAATAAATTATTGGTGGACATTTTATTTATCGGCACGTCTCTAAATAATAGAATTCCTGGAGAAATTTAAGCGGGTTCCAATGATTGAGTAAGATTTGTTGGAGTTCAGAATTTTTACCAAAGTGGGGATATCCCGATTGGTGGAAATTTTACCTTGAAATCGGCACGTCCCCAAATAATAGAACCTCCAGATTTTAAGTGAGTTCCAAGCTGGAAGTAAGATTTGTTGGGATTCAGAACTTTACCAAAGTGGGAACATCCCGAATAACTTGGTGGAAATTTTACGTTGAAATCGGCACGTCCCCAAATAATAGAACCCCTAGATTTTAAGTGAGTTCCAAGCTGGAAGTAAGATTTGTTGGGATTCAGAATTTTACCAAAAAGGGAACATCCCGAATAACTTGTTGATGGAAATTTTACTTTGAAATCGGCACGTCTCCAAATAATAGAACCCTCAGATTTTAAGTGAGTTCCAAGCTAGAAGTAAGATTTGTTGGAATTCAGAATTTTACCAAAAAGGGAACATCGCGAATAACTTGGTGAAAAATTTACCTTGAAATCGGCACGTCCCCAAATAATAGAACCCCCAGATAAATTGAAGTAAGCTCCAAGGTTGAAATAAGATTTGGAATCCAGTACCTTATCAAAGTGGGGACATCCCGAACAATTTGTTAGTGCATCAATTCTGAAATCAGAACGTCCCTAAACAATATAACTCTGTAAAAGACTCGGCCTCAAGGATAATTTAATTTTGCTTAACCCCTTGACCTACAACATTAAATCAGACTCATGACGCACATTAAAGTTCAAATTCCACAAAATTAAATCGTATTTGCATAAATTCGAGTATGATACCAATTACAGTTTGCATAATTAAAGACCGTAAAATGCAAAGTACACTTAACATTTCAACATTGTTTATTCACCTGAACAGTAATAGGCAGCTCTGACCTACCGAAAAACTTATGGGCTACATACACCTTGCATGCACTAATGTTTAAAACATGCTAAGGTTTAAGTTCACGTGTTGACATGGTCTTTGCAGAAAATTTTCTAAACGAGAGTTGTAATCGAAAGTAAAACCAGCCACGTTTGATGAAGGAACAATGATCCGGTTCGTCGATCTTGACGTTCATTGATGACGGGCTCGTACGATGTCTTAAAGGCGCCCTTACACTTGCTGGCAGCGTGAATGGCTGACCGGAAACAACGAGTTATGACACTTGACATGGAGTCTTAAACGCTTAAATGTGACCAAGCTACGTGATCGCATTGTGTTCACCATACGATGCAAACGTTTATGCTCGCGTCCGAAGCACGACCTGATTCTCCGTTGCACATTTTATGGGTTTTCTTCAAACGGGAAAATTACTGTGGTCAGAAACGAAGCTAGGATGGATTGTATTCGCTCGCGTGATATGGTCGTTTTACATCTTCAACTTGATTGAGATATACGATCGTGTTATGCTCTTTGGTGAAAAAAGAATACTTATTATTTTTAGAAATATTTCATTGGTGTAAGGACTTTTGGTATTTTAATTATCTGACGTTCCTAAGAAAATACAGTTTCAAATCTAACAGCTTGTAGGTCTAACTTTTAGGTCTTGAATTAGTTAATAGAAATAACTTGGAGGTACTGCCATAGATACCACAAAAAAATATCGTGAAGATATTTTTCGACTCACAGATTTATAAATGTAAATGAGATGTGTTTTCAAATTTTCTTCAAATATCATCTTAGAACTTTAGAATCTACCCATCAGTGATTGTCATCATTGTAGAATAAAGAATACACATTAATCCTTCAGTCAACTTAATCTTTTCAAATTATATTAATAATCTACCCATTTAAAAATACTACCTGACAATCTGAAATCCTTAAAATTAATTAGAATATACAGGAATCTTATTTCAGTAAAACTCGATTGTCAGCTAAATTTACGAGTTCCCAGGAAGTCCAAACTGAATCACCATCAATTCTAGTTTGCCGAGAATGCTGTTTGGCATAAATACTGTTCGTCCGTATAAATGTCGTAGTTTTCCAGTGAAACGAGAAGCGAGCAAGATTTCTCTCGATACCGATCGAATTTTTCTTCACCGACTGGAAACTCGTAAATCAGAAACAAGAGTCGAGACGTTCATCGAACGATCGGAGAATTTATTGCCTTGAAAGAGATTCCGATCATCCACGACAATCGGTACCTACCCGTGTACATTGACACTTTGTTCGTTCAACTGTGTCGTCTTCCAACACCAACTGCCCGTGAAATTTCCTTCCTTGCTATTCGACAAATTCGCACTTTCTCTCAGGCTACACTTATTATAGTACATTATCGAAGTTGCTCTAATTAAAATCGTTCTAAACTATGCTTGCACTATTATCTTTGCGAAAGACTATTGCGATATTACTGCGGTATTTCAAACTTGATACATTTGAACTGTAGCTTTCGAAATTTGGTGAATTTGATATTTGAAAATTTGGAGTTATATTTTGGAGAATATTTGGAACATTGGCAATTTGAGAATTTGGGAATTTAGGAATTTAGGGAGTTTGGGATTGATTTAGAGATTTAAGAATGTGGGAATTTCGGTATTAGGAAAGTTAGAAATTTGAGTAATTTGGAAATTTGAAAGATTTGGAAATTTGAAAGATTTGGAAATTTGAGAGATTTGGAAATTTGAGAAATTTGGAAATTTGAGAAATTTGGAAATTTAAGAAATTTGGAAATTTGAGAGATTTGGAAATTCGGGAGATTTGGAAATTTGAGAAATTTGGAAATTTGAGTAATCTGGAAATTTGGGAGATTTGGAAATTTGAAAGATTTGGAAATTTGAGAGATTTGGAAATTTGAGAAATTTGGAAATTTGAGTAATCTGGAAATTTGGGAGATTTGGAAATTTGAGAAATTTGAAAATTTGAGTAATCAGGAAATTTGTGAAATTTGGAAATTTGAAAGATTCGGAAATTTGAGAGATTTGGAAATTTGAGAAATTTGGAAATTTGAGTAACCTGGAAATTTGAGAAATTTGAAAATTTGAGTAATCTGGAAATTTGAGAAATTTGGAAATTTGAAAGATTCGGAAATTTGAGAGATTTGGAAATTTGAGAAATTTGGAAATTTGAGAAATTTGGAAATTTGAGTAATCTGGAAATTTGTGAGATTTGGAAATTTGTGAGATTTGGAAATTTCTCAAATTTCCAAATTTAGAAATCTAAAAATCTAAAAATCTAAAAATCTAGAAACCTAGAAATCCAGAAATACAAAAATCTGAAAACACAAAAATTTGAAAATTTAAAAATATAAAACCTTGAAAATTAAGAAACTTCAAAGTATAAATTTGAAAAATTAAAAACTTGAAAGTTTAATGATTTAAAATGTAATTATGACATACATTCGATTATAGTCCTAAATAAATCGTGTTCTTCGAGATTTGCTATTAAAAACTGCAAAAACAAAACGTGTATCGGATATGCAGTAATAAACACGTTAAAAGTAAAAGCATGCGAGATTTCAAGGAGAGGCACGGTTTCAGCTGCTGTACATCCGTGCTCGAAGGATTTCGAAACGAATCCCTTACGTGTGTTGTTCAATCGGAGGACCTTTCCGAAGACCTCGACGTGAAATATATTCATTCTTTTACATTGATTCTTCTCACCTGCATCGTCACGTTACTCCCACGCAATCGTCTCTCTCTATTTATTGTAGAATACCTAAAGTCAGAGCTGTCTCCAGAAATTACGGTGCCCTGAGACAAAATAAAATTTGCAACTTACATCTAAATTTAAAACTTTGTACATTTTTAACTTTTATAATGTTTCGATTAAAAATGTTTAAACTGGAAAATGTTTCAATTAAAGATATTTAAATTGGAAAATGTTTCGATTACAAATTTTTAGCTGTGAAAATGTTTCAATTGAAAATGTTTAGATATGCAAATGTTTCAATTTAAAAATAATTAAATTTGCAAATGTTTGAATTGAAAATATTTAAATAAGAAAATGTTGAATTAAAAATGTTTAAATTTGAAAATTCTTATTGTTGAATATTTGATGATTACAGTGGTAGATTATTTGATAAAGAAATTGGCAGTTACAAAATTAGACTATTTGACGAAACAATTTGCAGTTGTACAGTTGTATTATTTGATAAAGAAGCATACTGGTAAATTCACTCATTCCGTATGCGTGTCAAGGCTAAGAGATGGCAGTTGATTGATCTATTTGAATCATTTTTGTTCAAGAAAAGAGAAGTTAACGATTCTAGAAATTATCAATTCTGATTTTCAATGTGTCTTTCATCATTGTATATTCTAGTTTGATCATTCTACGTCATCGAGAAAAAATTTAATCAATGACCAGAGTGATTTATTGGATGCATCGTGAAATCTTCGTAGTTTAACTACGTATGAATTATATTTAGAGAACATTCGCTTATCGTGATATTTTAAGATTGTTATCAGATAAGGATTTAAAGTAAAGTGGAGCGACTAACATTTGTGTCTTTCTTTTATTCAGGTCGGGACGATTTCGACGGAGGGCTGGACTTCTCGCAATTGGAAGATTTTATTAACAGCGACAGCGAACAACCGGCTACGTGAGTATCTTCATCTTCAAATCTTATTTGCCTCTTTTGTTATGGTACCTTTATCTTCAAATATTATTTGGCTCTTTTGTTATGATGTTTAATCAAAATATGTGCTCGGATTATACTGATGTGTGCGCGGTTGCAACGTGGGCTTTTCTTTATTAAGAGGAAGTTCACAAGTGTTTAAGATCTACAGTCTAGATTAAGTGCTTCCTAGGTTCTCCTTGGAATATTTGTATCTTTCAAAATTTACAAATTTGCTAATATTCGAATTCTCGAATGCTCAAGTTCCTACATATCCAAATTCTCACATAACTAAATTCCCACATATCCAAATTTCCACATATTCAAATTCCCACATATCCCAATTCCCACATATCTAAATTCCCACATATTCAAATTTCCATATAAGCCAATTCCCACATATCCCAAAACCCACATATCCAAATTTCCACATATCTAAATTCCCACATATTCAAATTTCCATATAAGCCAATTCCCACATATCCCAAAACCCACATATCCAAATTTCCACATATTCCAATTCCCACATATTCAATTTCTCACATATCCAAATTCCCACATATACAAATTCTCACATATCTAAATTCCCACATATCCCAATTCCCACATATCCAAATTCCCACATATCCCAATCCCCACATATCCCAAAACCCACGTATCCAAATTCCCACATATTCAATTTCTCACATATCCAAATTCCCACATATACAAATTCTCACATATCCAAAAAACCCACATATCCCAATTCTCACATATCCAAAAAAACCCACATATCGCAATTTCTATATACCCCAATTCCCACATATCCAAGTTCCCACATATCCAAATACCCAATTATCCACCTTCTCAAATCCCTAAATCCCTAAATTTCGAAATCTTCACATGCCAAGCTCACAAATCTCCGCCGTATAATCTTCCTAAAACGAGTTATTTTTCAAAAATTCGGAAACGATAGTTGATAAAAACAATTAACATTTCGAAACGTCCGACGGCAGCTTTATTAAATTCATTTTCAAGTATTAAACGCAATTACTAAACATCCGATCGTCTGCGTTAATTATCGATGCAGCAGAAATATTCCTTACAAAAATTAAGGTATCTAACAAGGAAAACAAATTTTTGCATTTTCACACGTTTACGCTGGTAAACAATACTCTTTCTCCTTTTAATTATTTACCGGCCTTCGTAATTCCTATATATATCAAGTCGTAAATTAACACGAAATTTTAAAACAATGACTCTTTTTAAAATGTTCAAAAAGTACTTATATTCTTTAAAATTCATTATTGTCCGTTAAAACATTTTAAAGATTTTTCTAACCGACGATGGTGTTTCACTTTACCGGGAAGCCATCGTTAACGCCTACATCGTCAACGTATGCGACCGCAGCAAACACGATCCTGATTTTACATTTGATTAATCCATCGAGGCACAGCTCTTTTCTACATTCGTAGACTAAACGTCAAATATATACGATAGTTTAAAATCTGATTTTATCAATCTACTGCAGAATAGGTATTTTTGTAGAATTTTGCCCACTCAAATAGATTTATCCTACATTTCACTTTTAATAATACTTCTATTAATGGATATAATAAACCATCGTTATTTAACTTAATTTTACATCGACTTTCACGAACATTAGCGTTTGTCAAACATTATGCGCGTGATGCTAGCCGGTTTATCTCTACCGGTTATATCTGCACCTTACACCATGTACAATTGGCCGGTGGTATCAGTAACGTGTATTACTAATTAACGTGTTGTACCACTAATTTGCGGTATCCAACATCACTAACACATTATTACTAAATTTTTACATTTCTAGCTCGTGGCATTACTAACTCGTAACATCAGTAATACGTGGTTCACTAAAACGTATGAACACTAACGAGTTGTGTCACTAACACGATATATCACTTATTTGAAATATCACTAAATTGTATCACCAATTCGTGATATCACTAACTTGTATTACCAACTCGTGATATCACTAACGCATTGTATTCAATATGTGTTGAATCGCTCTGTATCACCACATACTGTATTGCCAGCATTGCTTCCCATGTTGCATTGCTCACATCGCCCACCGCGTAATCGCGCGTTAAATATACTCCATATTCCCATATAAAGATACAAGTGTAACCGTTCGACAAATTATAATCAGCAAAAGTTACAACCGGTGGATGGCGATGTATTACGAGAACCACTGCTCATTGCAGCCGGGTTAATAACCGGCCGATTTTGTGAGCGCATTATACTGTTTTCATGGACTATACTTCGTGGAAAGCGTGCGTTGGAATAGCAGACAGAGATCATGTGGTAGCGACCGCAGAGGTGTAATGATATAATGACAGAGACAGGCTGGACGGAATTGATGGAATCAGTGCTTGCCGCGTTAGGCTTGGTAATCCAACCTAACGCACTCGTCCCATTAAAGGCCCCGCCACGTTGCGACGCATTGCGTCGCGTCGCATTGATCTCAGAAACAGATTTCATTCGCGGATCAAACGAGAGCTCTTCACCCTTGATCCTCCATTAGGTCGTAGGGTTACCACGATACTAACTACACGTTCATTATCCCACTTTGTATCACATAAATTTCTTTCGCAAATTACTGCACGAGTATTTTTTGTATCACTCTTTTACCATGTACAGCGATATTTTATATACAGCGCATTTTTAGCATGTACAGCAATATTTCGTATATGGCATGTTTTTAGAATGTACATGTTAGATATTTTTTTAGAAAAGAAAACCGTTCCCAATTGAGGTACTGGGGTAAGTGCCGAAAGGTCAAATTCAGTCCTCTTACCAAAGGCATCCTTGCCTCCCCACTACGTGGCCAGATCCTCAAGGAACAATCTCAATTATTCGACTAAGTAATTCAATAACAAACTGTCTATCCTTTTCTACAATCTCAGAAACTAACAAAACACACAGTCCTGCGACATCCGATGACCATACGACTCCGAGTCGATAGCCATCATCTATCGCCTCACTTGGACTCTCATAAGCAACCTTTCGCTTAGACCTCACGCAGTCTATCCCTCTCATAAATCGTTCAAAGGCAAAATAGCACGGGCTAATTGCCCTCGATGACCCCCCAAAATTCGTTGACGCTAACATACAGCAATATTTCATGTATTTTTTACCATCTTTTTCGTATTATTTTCTGATGAAATCTTCGTGCTCGAGATGGAGGTTAAAGTGTATTGGAAGATATTGGAGTATTAATAAGCATGATTATTTTAATATCATGATGTAATTGCAGATATTTCGCGGACACCCTTGCTCACAATGAAAACGGGGGTGGAACGACCAGTCATGGTGGTCGCGTCGAAGCGACGACCACTCAACCACTCTCTCGATTACCCTCGCCGATTGCTCAAAGTCATCCGGTCTCGAGTACCTGCACATCCGGTACCACGACCGTTCAAAATGGCGCCGCTTACAAGGATCCACAATCGTACGTTCACCCGTAAGTCGAATTAACGTTCTGCATTCGAAATGCTTCATTTGTACTATTAACTCGTAATCCGTATCAAATGATCGATTATTCAACGTCAATATTTCTCAGACATATAAAATGAATTTAACCCCTTACACTATTTTGACTTGTGACGCACTCGTACTTCAGCCGTGATCAATTTTACTCGCATTTTTAGTACGCTTCAATTCGAAGTTCAAGTCCAATTATAATTTGCATAGTCAACGATTGCATAATAACATACTGACATAATATTTCAAATTCTTTTGTCTGTGTTAATATTATAGCTGTAATTAGTCAGTTCCGACTGACGCACTTGACAAATAAGCCATAGTGCAAGGGGTTAATGGTTTACCATTAAAGAAATTATAAATGAGTTCCGATTTTAAAATGACTGTGTTTGATCTGAAAAAAGCAGGAACAATGAAATTATAATTTTTAGCCACGCGTTACCAGAAAGTCCACCAGACAGCGGTAGCGAGCCGCCATATTCGCCACCGGGTCACAACGATACTCAACACGTGCACTCACCACGTAAGTTTGCTAAACATTCCGTGTAAGATCGATCACTTCGTCGAAACTTTTAGTCATAGTTATGACTGAAACTCCCAAGGTAATCACGATCAAATTTCAACCGTATACCAGCTTCTATGTTATCGTTTCAGATCAAAAGGTAGCTCTTCAGGAAATGCTGCTCCATCATCAGGGCAATCAGGCAAATTACGCTCCAAACCTGTTACCATCCTCACCAAGAACTTTAACGTCGTCCACGGATCCGATGCTACTGACGCATTCGGTTCTAACGTCGCACCTTGGGTCTACGACACCGAATATTCAACCGCAACAACAGATAAGTCAGAATCTCGTGCCTTTGCCGCACGAACACAGCCCTGGAAACATCAACACCCTGTACTCGTCCTTGCAATCGGCGCCTAAGAAGAGAAAATTGAGCCAGGATGGACTTGTCCATGTAAAGCAGGTGCAACGAGTAAAATTCTTTGCTACCATCATTGATTAACTGTTTCTCAGAATGAAATGGACTTATCGATTGACTCTCTGATTGCGGACCGGTGGAATATGAAATATTCCTTAGAAGTACAAAGTTAGATGTAGAAACATGTAGAAATTTCACATGGATTTCAAGTTTGGAAATTTATAAACTGGGCATTAACTGGAGTTAAATTCAAATTTTCTTTCTCATCGATCTGTAATTTGAGAGTTAACGAAACAATTGTAATTGTATTCTAATTGTTATTTACGTTGAGTTATTTATGGCTTAGGAACCTGAATTAGGCACGGTGGAACACAGCTGTAGCAGTAGCAGCGCAGTCCTCGACGGTGACGAAGTCGCGGAAAACGGTTACATCGATGCTAGTTACCAGTGCATCCGGTTTCATCCGTTTCAGCAGACATCTTGGCACGTTCTTTGCGATCATAATTTGAAAGAACTTCCAGTACCTCATTACCGGGTGGACGCGGACAAGGGATTCAATTTTAGTAATTCGGATGATGCGTTTGTCTGTCAGAAGAAAAATCACTTCCAGGTAATCTCGCAGTTAATAAAAAAGAGAACAATAATTTTTATTCAACTTTGGAAATAACAAAAGAATTATCTTAATTATCTTAATCAAAGTAGTTATAGCTTATTTCTTGTCAACTCTGTTTTCAAACCTTGTAATTGCAAGAGCGTTTGTAACAAGAAAATGAATCTATCTGCAAGAGTAAGTAACTATGTATGTCAGAAAGAATGTTGAGATAAAAAGATCAACGGGCTGAATTGTTTAACATTCTTCACGCCGGTAATTGCCCCAGTTCAGAATCTATTCTGGTAGAAGTTATCAAACGTAGCGTGTACATATTATCGAGGTCCATAAAAGAACAGAATACTGTAATTGTACGAAACGCGGTGTTCCAGATTACCTGCCATGCTCAGCTCCAAGGAGAAGCTATATTCGTCAGAACTGGCGAAGGTCTAAAGAAAATAAGCAGCTTTCAGTTACACTTTTATGGCGTTAAAGTCGAGTCCCCGACCCAAACGATCAGAGTTGAGCAGAGTCAAAGCGACAGAAGCAAAAAACCGTTCCATCCGGTGACGTAAGTATACGTACGAAGATGAATGACAATAACATGGCCAGTATATCGTTCTTTTTTTTCGTTTCCCATTTTATGCGAATACACGAAAATGATATGCAAACCTTTCGGAACCTTTGGTGCGAAATTCTTTCATACTCGACGAATGTACGGAAATCCTTGCTTCACGCTGAAACAGAGCTGCTTTCAGGGTGGAATTAGGCGGTGAACGTGTCACGAAGGTGACAGTTGGCCGTCTTCACTTCAGCGAAACGACCAGCAATAACATGCGGAAGAAAGGGAAACCGAATCCGGATCAAAGATATTTTCATTTGGTTGTCGGATTGCATGCTCACACCGCGGACCAAGCTAGCTATCAAGTAGTGGCTCATGCATCGGAGAGGATAATCGTCAGGGTAATTACTGTTGAGTATAAAATCCTATGGATTAGCAACTCTAAACACTATTTAACGCGTATAGAATTACATGCGTGTCACTTCATACGTAACATGCACAGGGTGAACTATCTATACTAGTACTCTCATAATTTTACAAAAATATGTATCATAAAAATGTGCATTCTATGTAGGCAAGTAATCCAGGACAATTCGAGTCAGAAGGCAGTGGTGTCGGCGCAGAAGGTGGTTGGCAAAGAGGATCAGCTCCGGACAGCGTTTATCATGCTGGTCGAGTTGGGATCAACACAGACAGGCCTGACGAAGCTCTTGTAGTTCACGGCAATATGAAGGTGTTCATCTGTCTTACCTGTGTGTTTTTTTAACGCTTTAACTGTCATATAGAAATTGTACAATAGCTCTAAATGATTTTTATTCAAGTTTTACTTTAGGAAACAAACTTATCTAAAATGTATGTATAACAGGTGACGGGTCATATTGTTCAACCCAGCGATGCACGAGCGAAGCAAAACGTACAAGAAATAGATACGCGTGAACAATTGCGGAACGTGCAGCAGCTGAGGGTTGTTCGCTACAGATACGCCCCGGAATTTGCTCAGCATTCAGGTTTAGGCATTAAACAGCAAGAGGACACAGGTGTGATTGCACAGGAGGTCCAACAAATACTACCAGAAGCTGTGCTGCCAGCCGGTGATATAGTTCTTCCAAATGGTCAGAGGATCGAGAATTTTTTGGTAGTGAACAAGGAGAGGATATTCATGGAAAACGTTGGTGCTGTGAAAGAACTATGTAAAGTAAGATAATCATATTTTTGTTATAATTATTGGATACCCTTTTTATTTAGCAGTTTTTAATAGTGGTTGAATATTTATAGGTGACGGATAGCTTGGAAACTCGTATAGACCAGTTGGAACGAATAAACAAACGGTTAGCAAAGTTGAAGAGAGACGATAGTTTGAAAAGTTCAATCAGTACGATATCTAGTAAGACCACTGTACAGGGAAAGGGAAAAAAGAACGAACGGGAGGACGAGTTTCTTTGTAGTAACAAGTTCATTCAGATCGTCATCGTTATACTTATCCTTATCATGGCCTTTTGGTAATTACATCTCATGATCTCATCTCTTCAACCTGACGCTTTATTATGTACGGTGTGTCTCAATTAAACTCGCTAAAATGTCACAATCATTTATAATTGTCAAATAGTGTAGTAGTCAAAATTGTGTCAGGTCGAAAAGGTTAAATCTACTTTCTCTTCCCGTGGAAAGTAAAATATTTGATTGAGTGATTTAATTTTCAGCCTAGTTGCAATGGCGACGTTGTATTTCTTAGAGTATCAGAAACGTAGCAACTTCGAGTGGCCAGCAGTAAGTAGTAATGGAATGTTGGCCATAAGACCAGCCCATCCGTTGACAATATCGAGTACACCTAATTACGATCCGAGATACAATTCCTTATTGGATAGCACGTTGTCCTCCTTGTACACTAAACATGGATCGCACAGCAGAGGTTTAGATAGCAGTTTGTCGGTGAAAAGCAACGCGTTTTCCACGTCAACGCCGCATACAAAGCAACAGCTTTACTCTCATGAAATAACTTGGTACCCTACCAGTCATTCGGGGCCACAACCAAAACTTGACAAGAATAGGTTGGTAATCAGTTAATTACTTTCTTCTCAGATAGCATGAGAACTATAAGACGTATAATACCTCATATTCTAATTTTAGAAATTTTCAAATCGTCAAATCCCCAAATCTAATATTTAAGAAACACAGTTTGTTTTTACATACGTCATTAACATTGCAGTGAATTTCCTGGCAACTGGTTGAGCAGAAATGGCGCAGGCGTTATCCCCAGTAATGTAGATGAGAATGATCAGGGATCGGACGTAGAAACTTCATCTTTGAACAAAGGTCCGATTCCTTTAGGTAGACCAGTAGATTGTCCTAGACACTTTAGCGAATTTGGAAATCCTTGTAAGGTAAGCTGTTTCCTTCGCATCCTTCTGACCTTTTTTGTTACTTCTACGTTAAATCAAAATATCTCTTTTCAGGTGCATTGCTGCACTACCAAGATGCATCAGTTTGAGGAGCTTCAACCTGATCATCCTCCAGAGAAGAAATCAATTTGTAAGTTTCAATTCTATCGTTTTAAATTTATGTGATATACACTGTTCACGATAAAAGAAAATGTAATTGCGCTTTTTAGCAGACCATATAGAACAGCCTTTGAACGTACACGAAGAAAAACGGAAAATAACCAAAGGTTTTCAGAATGGTATCAACCCTTCTGATCCAAGCACGCAGACGCTTGTGAAAGAGGTGGAGTATCGAATATATTTCTCCTTAAACACGATTTCGTATAATATTAAACGTTATATTTCATTTTACAGAATAATTACAAATATTCTTACAAGAGGACGAGAAGGGAAACTAGCGGTGGAGTCTGGGCGGAAGTTGGCAGTAACGCCGCGGGATCGTTGCCACCAGAACCTAAACCACAATTGTGGATAGTGGCGGAGAATTTTAACGCTTCGCTGGATCAGAAGTATTGCTCCGCATCTTCGCAGGATACGCCGAATAATATTACTTGCGTCATTCCTTTATCCAAGTATATGCCAGATGTTCGTCTCACATTGCATTTTGTGTACGTATCACTGGTCTATTCATAATTTACAATGTATCTACAATAAATTAAAATTTGTTTTCAATTTTTTTGTACTATTAGTGGAATGCCAGGGTACGGACAAGTAGTACAACAATGCACTTCGTCAACTAATCCCGGCATTGACGAATCGATGATATGTAGTCCAAAATATGCAATACAGCCGCAAACCGAGTTGAAAATCGATATTGAAAATAACAACCAACGGGGAGATCAATCATTTCCTCTTGATGTTGCTCATTATCTTCGGAAAACACTGAGGTTTCGTGTACCAACCGTACAGCCACAAGAGGTAACCGATAATTTTTTAAATATCATATTTTTCGACAGGTACTTCATCTGCCTGTTATTGATTTTAAACGCAGACAATGTTAAATATTAACAGAAACTTATTTCTTTTGCAGAACATTTGTAAGAATATACACGGCGTCGATTATTCGGAATATACATTGCACTTTTATCGAGATTGCGACGAGTGATTGATTTCTATTGCGACATGACATGACCCAAGGACTTTAATGTTTTTATTCCGGAAAGGAAGATCGTTGAATAAAAGTACTGCAGGACCTTCTTGTGCCTTCGTAACGTACGCCTTCTCTATTTTGTCCAGCTATGAAATTATACACCGTATATTTGGTAATATAAGTATCGTCGAATAAATCTCAAACTATTTTATATGTTATTATAATACATTGTGTAGCGTGACGATTTTAATGATCAGTAGAAACGGATAGATCGTAGAAACTCAAAGATAATAGATTGTAATTTAATAGAATGTAGACTTTTACATTTCGTTAAAAATCATACGTGCTGTTGCGCGTTTGATGAAAGATACGAAGAACTCGATAATTGGTAATCAGTGTTTATATTATCAATCTTCGTAATATTTACTTTCTTCTCTTTGCTGAAAATGTGAAAGTAATATTTTAAACGATAACATGTAAATATGTGTCCCTTTTAAAAATCTGACCGCAATCGGCAGTTAAATTATGTATATCGTTTCAGTGATTTTTATGTTATCTATAAATACGTACAGAATGTATCATTATCGAACACGTTGCTGAATGCTGATCAATGTTATACATACACCGACGAACAAGGTAGACTCCTCTAGGGAAAATGGTGATTTAGATGCGAAGACCATTTCAGCACACTGGCGAGCACTCTTTATAGAGGAAATATTAAAAGTTTAGTAATTTGAAAAATTGAAAATTTGGCTGTTTGCTAATTTGGTGATTTAGTGACTTGGGGATCTGAAAATTTGTGGTATTAAGGCTTTTAAAATTTGTGAATTTGAGGATGTGGTGAGTTGGAAATTTGAAAATTTGAAGAATTGGAGATTTGTGAAAAACTACTGACTTACAAGCTTTCAAATATACCACATATTTTGCATCATTTTCCTTAGGTAAACCTACCGTATCCGGGACTGTACATGATCACATATTATTAGAGGGATAAAAATCTTCGTGTATACATTCACACGTGTATACAGAAAAAGTGATGATAAAGGTTTGTCTAAAGACGAGATGATGTACAAAGTAATATTAAATATTCATCATATATATGTTACGTATATCGAATATAGTATATTGGTGTCGACTTCGGTTTAAGAGTTCACTCTTCGTTTTACGCGTCATTAAAATTCGTGCATTTTTTCTAATTATTTTCATTCGAACGAAAGATAGATGTTTGTAAAACACTATCATGGAGTTTCAAGTTCCTAAAAGATATTGTATAATAATTGTCTATTTCGTACGGTAGAATTAGTCGAAAAATTTCGTTTGCATATTCTCTATCGCGACTATGTTATCACGTTGATTGCTACGGAACATTTATCACTGGTATTAAAGAATTAATTTTATAATTTAATGCCCTATTTTATCCTTTCTAGTAGTACAATTTTATTCTTCTGATTTCTCTTTTATTACCTTCACTACAAAATTTTATTTATGTATTCAATTTAATTGGATAGAATTAAATCATATATGACTGTGGCAATCAACGGGTTAATCACATATGAATATATCATTGTTGTTATCATCGTTATTATTGTTGCTATCATTATTATCGTTGCTCCAAAATATAACAGGGCTGCTATGTCAGTGATAGACAGATTAAAGCTCCTCACGGGTACAGACGTGCATAGAGATCTACGGGACTGAAAATTTAGAAATTTGATAATATGTAAATAAAATTTCAAATTTTTAAATTTCTAAATTTTCAGATTGAGAAGTTGTCTATTAGTGCCTTTAAGTATTGCCGCTGCACGTTGTCCATCACTGATCTGTACGAATCCGAATTATGATTTACGTTTATGAGATTTGTTTTTTTTCATCGTTTGAATTTATATGATTTATGCGCGAATATATATACGATCAGCACGCCACTTCTGCCGTCCATACGTTTTCCATTTAGCGAAGACATTTACGATAAGTTTTAAGCGAACGTTGATCCAATCATGGATATATATATTTTTACAGAAAGTGCTCGCGACTAGCACGTATCATTTTCATACGCGTGAATCGTGTTATAAAAGAAGACAACGATATTGTACAGTAAGATGTAATTGAAACGCGAGTGTGAGGCAACTATATTGCACTATAAATCGTTATTGATACGTGAAACGATTAACACGTTGACTATGCTGCTCTCTTTGCTGTTAACGTGTCTTTCATCTTTAAAGATATTTTAAGTTGAATGTACTTTTTAATTAATGAAATGTATTCGTGTGATGTGTAAGATTTAGATCTAAAATTATCCTAATTAATTTTTGCATAACTTTATCATTTTTCCAGATATTTAGAGAAACTAATGTGGAGTCACTGGTGACACCATAAATTTATTGAACAAGGATAAAGGAAACAAATTAAAGGCACCTAAAAGTAATTGTACATCATTGTTTCACATAAGGATGTTTTTACCTTAGTCAACGTGTTAACATTTCACATTTAATGCTTTTATTCGTAACTTCATACCTTCCTGCTGGAATACATAAGCACAAATACACGAACAAATTCTTTTAACACAAAGCTGATAATTTTTACAGCATCACCATGTATTAATGGTATTGTAATGCAATTATAAATTATTGCTATACACTATATATACATATATATATATTTAATACAAACACGCACGTGTACATGATATTACAGCATTAACGTTGAACGTATCGTTACTTCTTCTTTCCTATACAGAATCCATTCATTGTTAAAAAGGGATTCTGTATAATAAAAAATGATATTTGTATGATATAGTATATTTAACTTAGACATAGTATTCTTTTTTCAGGAAATTTCTATATTGTAACACCGACATCTGTATATTTTTCATTTATCATTCACATCGTTCAGATTGTAATGCTTCATTGTTTTCTACGTTCATGGTTTAATCTCTTGCCTCACACTATTTACTGTAGCGAAGTCTCGATTACCAGATATAGCCCTGTTCGCGGTGAAATACCGAGGCTCCATTACGTAAAATTTTAATGTTACTTTCAAATCAAATAAACAATTATTAAAATAATTTTAATAATCATTAAAATTAGATGAATGTATCAATTTTTGTCTACAAGAAACTTTAGGCAAGAGGTTCATGCAAGATGTTTATTGTTTTTATATTTTAATGTAGATATCATGACTCGTATCGAGAAAAGAAGATTTATTTGCATACTTTGATTCATCTTTCACGATGAATTTGTTAAGGAGATCTCAGGCGATCGATATTTGTATGTCAATATTATTAAACACGCGAGGAAAAATATTGACGCGTTATCAATATTTAAGTATCTGTTGAGATAATTTGATAAAAATAAAAATACTTTTTTCCTTTTGAATAATCTGAGTGCTATAAGTGTTAGCATTTAATGTGTAAGATAAATGGAGTTTGTCGATAAATATTAACAGTATTGGCAATGTAGATTGATCGTCTGAAGTCCCTACAAGAAATGAACGTAGAAACTGAAAAGAACAGGAAGAGAAGGAGCAGGAGTGTCATAACGTTGAAAGAGAAACGAATTCGTTTTATTTTTCCAGACATTCAGCTCTGAGACGAAAAGCTGTTTAACGTAAATAGCATAATGTTTTTAATTTGAAGCGGTAGAATTTGTACATAAAACTTCGAGCGTAACAGTGGTACGTGTACTACTTTCTTTTCGGTGAAACGTTGTTAGCTTTTAAGCAATTAGCAATCATGTAATTATAAAGACGTCGTTGTATTAATACCAACGAGAGAGATTACTCGTAAAGACATTACTTTTAACAAGTGGTATTCTATGTATTATATTGCCCGATCAATGGTCATTCCAGTTAGTATTAAATGAACGTTTAGAACGATGATAAAGAAGTGTCTAAATATCTGAATGTTTTGCGAGAAAGGTGTATGTAGAAAAATTGCTGCTCGATCGAGATAATATTATTAAAGCTTTCTTTCATCTATATACTATCGATCATAACGATTTTTTATTTTTAAATAAATAGAAACTTTTTGCCAGAGATTGAATACTTTCGATCTCATGAAACATTTTGGAATATTCATTAATTATGATGCAGTGCAGTTGGTGAAAATTTGTAAAATTGCTTGCTTCGAAGAAATTTGAGCAACGATAAAAAACGAGTAAGCAAATGAAAATTGAAGGATCGATTCTCCTAGTCCTATTGTACTGTTTTAACAACATATTTTTCTTTCCTACTAACGCTGAACGCAATTTAATGCGACGATTTGTCTTTATTCACCTTGTCGAGCATCGAATAGTACTATTTATGTATATTTGAACAAAAACGCATGTAAATGTTATATTCACGTATTTATGAATGTATCGTTAAAATAATAAAAATATATATATACACAATGAATCTGTATTCGTAGAAAAAAATAAAGATACTACTGCAGAATATACATGATATTCCATAACAGAATATTTTTTTTCTTTAACGTTATGATCAAGTACACAAGGTGAATGAATAGTACCGAAACAATTATTATTTTCTTTAGTATTTCGTATTTAAATTTATCGGTTCAGACTAGAATCGAATTTACTAGAATTCATGATTTGACACAAAAAAAACACTTTAATGAAGTTGCACTAAATGCTTTATTTTTATACACATTATGCAGTCTTTTTTATTAAGCAATAATATAATTAACATAAATAATTGTATAAAAAATTATAAATATTTAATAATCTTCTTCATCATAGCCATATCCAAAGTCATTCTCGTCTTCTGATGCGTTCCTTCCAAGCATTTGTCCAACAGTCATTTCCGTAGGATCGGCATCGACCTCTTCGTCAATATAATCATCGGTTTCATCTATTTTGGAAAAAAGTGTTCGTTACAGATTCGTTGATTAAAAAGAAGTTAGAAATGGAATATAGAACAGGACGTGATACGCAAATTAATTTTAAGTATATTAAATTTACCCATATCACAGGCGTTTACTCTTGGTTCAACTGCGTCAGTTTCTACTTCAATAGGTTTCTCAACATTCTCTTCTTTCGTCTCTTTTACGTTCGGTTTAACCTTAACCGAATGGGATTTCTTTACTGTCGGCGGCTTGTCTTGTGATTTTGATGTATTAGAAACATTAGATCTACAAATATACATAAAACGTTTAAATTATATTTATGTTACAAAGCATTAAATCATTACTACTGTTATACTAACATTTTGCTGGAACCTGCAGCATTATCTACATGCGCTTTGACGGGTTGAATTGGAAGCTCTTCTACTTTCTGTTGCTCCTTATTTGAAGCAGTTATATTAACATTTAAACTTTTTAATACTTCATAATTGATCTTAGATGAAATCTTTTTCTCTTGTAACATTTTCTCTATAGCTTCTCCTAATGAAGCAGATTAAAAAACAAAGGTATATGTAATATCGTACAAAATTAATATAGCAATGAACTGTATACAATAATAACAGTACAGATATTATTATTACCTGCAGTATTTGCTGGCGTTTGAGTTTTATTTCTTTTAGTAGTACGTCGTCTCTTTTTCTCAGGTTTACCCTCTTCTTTCTCTTTTTGTCGTTTCTCTTCTTTTTCCTTTTGCTGGTTCAAATATTCAGCATTTACCTTATTCCATAAGTTGTGCTTAAACTGTGCCTCCTTTTCCGACATGATATAACTATCTAATTCTTCATCGTCGAGGTCAGCGATATCAATCTCTCCCGAGTTCTAGAAGAAGAAATGACTATAAATACATTTTATTAAATAACGCGGAGGCAAAATAAACTTCTGAAGCTAATTTTACTTGCATTTTCGAAAGTTGCATTCATCTGTCCGTTCGTTTCATTTTCTCGATCATTCGCCGATATCAATCCCATGGAAGCAATATTTGGACCTTGAAATAGTTACACATGTCACAAATTTTGTAACAATTGAAATATAATAAAATTGTTTTAACAATTACCCAGTCCAGTGATCAACCGATTGCTAGTGTCATTTGAATCTTGAAGGTCACTATCAGGATCATCCACGTCGTTTTCAACGTAACTTTTTATTACATCTAAATTACTCTCCCTTACGAATCTTTCAGTATCCTCCCTTTCTAAGTAAGCAGCTAAAAATTAAATATGCGTATAATAAATATCAAACTCTTTTTTAATTTCTAAATAATTACCATCTTTTCGTTTCCTTGTTTTTCCTATAGTTTGCTCATCCAGCTGTTTATCAATCTCTGCCTGTAGCTCATTTATTTCTGTATCTATATTTTCCAACTGTAAAATGAAAATTTTATCTTATTTCAATAATTTTTGAAAATAAAAAGAAGATCAAAATTTATACCTTCTGCAATCGTTCTCTGTCCTTTTTTCGCGCAGCTTTAAACGCCGGAGGATCCTGTTCCTCTTCCAAATCTACCGTCATAAATTCTTCGAGAGTCAACGCGCTCGAGGGTGTATCTCCAAACTCTATAAGCCTACGAGTTTCCATAAATATAATTCCTTATAAATGTAGACTTCCCTGGAAAAGAAATTTGTCGAAAAATGTTTTACCTTTTACGTAACGTTGATTCATGTACTTTTACAATTTTTATAATATCGGCGGGCGATCTGTTGAATTCATGTAATCGAGCAGCCATCAACAAGGCTAATGTAAAAAAAAAGAAAAGAACGTTGTTTTTTACTCAGTGCCAACATACTTTCTTCATAAAATTTTATTTAATAATAATAATAAGTTCTTAATTTCATTTAGTAAATAAGGAAACTAAATATTTACAAATTAATCTGTAAAATAAGGATCAGGTAATTAAAAATATCAAAATAAGTACAATTAATTATATCAACTTTTTTATACCAGCTCCACATAATCCCGATGGCCTGCGTCCGCTATGAATACTGTCTCTTTTCATCCTTTGAACTACTCGTAGGGCTGTCATCGACACTTCGTGAGTTTTCTCACCGAATTCCAGTTTGTTCGCAAACCTCATAATGTATAAGCATGGATCTGTAATAAACATTATGAGCGTACTTTTACATTTCTAAATTCTCAAATTTTCAAATTCCTAAAGTCCTAAATGTCGTAAATTTTCAATTGCCAATTTTCAAAGCTTCCCTTCCGATGTTACCCGAATTTTTCCGAACTCAAACCGAAGCTGGTACCCGATATACCGCGCATGTAGCACGCACTGCGCAGATCGAAAACTGACTTTTCGAGAGACACCCGATATATGGACGCGCGTGCCCTAAGTTGTCTATCGACCGACGTGCAAATCTAACCAGCGCCCGTCTGACATGGCGCCCATGTAACTGAAATCCAAAATCATTTTGTGTTGCAACTTTAGAAAAGACGAGCGTTGAGTTAAAAAAGTGATAATGGCAATGTCGAATCTTTATTCCAAAATATCAACCAAGCCGATGAAGCGCTTTCAAGACAACGTCACAGTCAAGCAGACTAATCCGTGGTTAAACGGTGAGATAAACTATCTTAGATATAAATAAATATAATATATGTATATTCCTAATACATAATACGATTCGTGAATTTTTAAGCTAAATCATAAAAATAGAGAAAAACGAAAATTTGATTTATTTTTTACTTATTTAATGTTGCTTGAATATTATTAGGTCTTTTCTAATATTTCATGTAACTTCATGTAATTATAAATTTTAATTTGTCATTTTCAGTCTTTTCGCATTTAATTTGAAAATATATAGCTTATATATTATATTGTTTTGATTAATATTGTTAACAATTATACATAAATAAACACATGTTATATTGTATTTAGTTTCAGTTTGATAATTTACGCCGGCTTTATGTTACAAAATATTATGTTCGTATGAATTTATATTGTTGAAAGTATAAAATTTGTGCATAGCTAACTCGATTTCATGTTTTGTTATAAATAAACAAATGTTTAAGTGAAAATTGATGATCAATGTTTAATTCAAATACAAATTTAGAAAACGTGAAAGAAAAACTTGTACTTTTATGATTTAATAAATGTATGCATATACGTGTGTGCTATGTATGTGCGTGTGCGTGCGCACAAGAGTATATATGCACATTTATTTAGTATATGTATCACGTGTATACGAAACGCCTACGAAACCACACGAATGAAAGCGAAATAAACCGAACTTTGTATCACTCCAGGATTTGCCATAGTTGAATTTTGCCTAAGATGTTACATTACACATGTATTATATGGATATGTTTGTGTTCGCGATACTTAAAAATGAACAATTTTTGAAATTGCGGTGACAAAAATTATTTACTATGTCGTAATAACAAAACCATTTTAGTTAAAGATATTTTCACAACTGTGGAATAATGTATTCTAACGGTAAAATTGGTAATTTACATGCATTTATTTTGACTAAACTGTCACTAAGAAAAGGTGATAATTTATACAATGCCTTAAAATGGCGATAAATAAAAGAGAAAATATACAGAAGAAAAATGTGGGGATCTACAAAACAATCAAACAAGCTTATTTATAAACCTTGAATCATTAAATGTTATTTTCGAGTATAACCTTTTCAGTGAAAGTTTTGTTAATGAAACAGTTCACTTGATTTTGGTAAAATCTATTTCACGCACATTAGTAATGATTCAAAGTTATTTAATACAGAGCAATGTTTTTTTATCACCTTGTTATTCTTTTCTGGTATATTTAATGTTTGTTATAATCATTACATTTTAAAGAAGTAAAAATAGAATGTGAATGATTAGATATTTGCACTACTTCCTTTAACACCAGTTTTTGAGTAATAACATTAACTGCTGTAATAAAGAAAATAATGTAAATATTGCTTTTCATCTTCATTATATTCTTATTCAATTTTTTATATTTTGAATTATTATATTCTACTAATCTATGAATTTTTAATATTATGTGTGTTTTAGCGGAATCACCAATTACTGTATCAGATTCACCACCTACAGTAAGCCCACTTTTTACTTCTTCCATTGTATTACAACGCGAGGGAACCATAAATCAGCCTCTTAGTGCACCTGCATCACCTTTGTCTTCCTTATCATCTCCTATAACTCAATTAAATTTGTCATCACCCGAAGACTGTACACAAGATCCTAATTGGCAAGCGACAAAACCCACAGTTCGCGAACGAAATGCTGCCATGTTTAACAATCATTTAATGGCTGATATTATATTCATTGTTGGTAGTCCAGGTAATTAAAAAAAAAAGATTTATATATGCTAAAAACAAATTATTATGTAAAATTTATAAAGTTAAATAACATTATATACTCATATTTAATGCAGGTCATACACAAACTATACCAGCACATAAGTATGTTTTAGCTACTGGTAGTTCTGTATTTTATGCCATGTTTTATGGTGGATTAGCTGAGAACAAAAGAGACATAGAAGTACCCGACGTAGAGCCAGCTGCTTTTCTTGCCTTATTAAGGTAAATATTTTCATTTCTGTGTAATTGTCAATATAAATTATACAACATTAATTAATAATTTCTTTTTAGGTATATGTATTGTGATGAAGTACAGTTAGAAGCTGATACAGTTTTGGCAACGCTGTATGTTGCTAAAAAATATATAGTCCCTCATCTAGCAAGGGCATGTGTTAATTATTTAGAAACAAGTTTAACAGCAAAGAATGCATGTTTATTATTAAGTCAATCGCGTTTGTTTGAGGAACCAGATCTCATGCAACGTTGCTGGGAAGTTATAGATGCTCAAGTAAGTTTAAATAAGAAAATGTTAAAATCATTCACATTAAATGACAATTTAGACATAACGCTAAACACTAAATCACATTTATTCATTGATGCAATTGAACATACTATGAGTTATCATTCTTGTGGAGATATTTGTTTAAATCATAAAGTAAAAGATTCACGTCAACATCAACTTACTCGTACAACTGCAGAAACTAATAATAAAAGTTATGTAAATGTCAAAAATAGACTGTCAGTAATGTCACATTGTTTTAGCTTATCAGAAAATAATTGTTGCACTAAATTTAATAATAAACGATTGTCACTTTCATTGTTTCGAACTCGAAGCGAACCGTATTTTGCAGATAATAAGTTAGACATTGAAGTAACACAGAATGTAACTTACGAAGATAATTTTGCAGAAGAATATGAATACAGTAAAAATGATTACAGTAATTTTCTTAAATAGCATCTAGCAATAATATGATTTATTTTGAATATTAAAATGTTTTTAGAACGAAATTGCTTATTTGTTTTTAGATTTGTTTGATTTAAATTTAAAAAAATTAGTACTTTTTATTTCAAATATATTTTTATTTTCAAAAATAATAAAATATATTTCATCATAAAAAACTAATAAGCAATTTTATAAAAAGAAGTAACAAGATAGTTTAATGCAACTTGTGTATAAAATTATATTTATTCAATTTAATTTATATATGTGTATGTATATTATACACTGATATCTATAAAACATTTCATTGTAATAAGTATTATTAAATTGAATACATTTTTAAAAATACAAACCAGTTTTTATATAATAAAAGCAATAGTACTTTTTATGTAAATATATTAAACATGTTTCTCTAAGTACTGCTACCTTCAATTTATTATATAAGAATTTTTTATATAATAAATGTTATTAATAAGAATTTTAATCAAATTATTTAAAACAATTTTGATTCTACATATTTTCCTAATTTTTATATTAATTATATTTTAAAAAATGGAGTTCTTTTATAATATTGTATACAAATTTTTCTTATTGAAAAATAAGTTAGTTAAATTAGCTGATTAACAGTATTTAAAGAAATTTAACATATAATATAAAGAGTAAGAAATCATTAAATAGAATGAAGTATTTAGTCCTAAATAAAATATCTATAATTCTATATACTTCCATTTCATGGAGTAAATATATTGCTAGAGATAAACTAACAAAGCATAATTGTAGCTCAATACGTGCTTAAAATATTTTTGTTAAACACACTAATTATATTAGTACGTATACAAAATTTAATGTAACACAGGCAGAAATGGCATTAAGATCAGATGGTTTTGTGGATATCGATATTCATACTCTTGAATCAGTTCTTTCTCGTGAAACATTAAACTGTAAAGAAATTCACATATGGGATGCTGCATTAAGATGGGCTACTGCAGAATGCATCAGACAAGAACTTGAACCATCAGCAACAAATCAAAGACGATTATTAGGTAAATGCTAGCAATATATTTTTAAATATGTAGCTAATAATTTTAATACTCATTTCATTCTAGGTTCTGCTTTATATTTAATTAGACTTCCTGCTATGAATTTGGAAGAATTTGCCAACAGTGCTGCTCAGACTGGAATCCTAACACAACAAGAAACAATTGACGTTTTCTTGCATTTTACTGCTAGTAATAAGCCTCAACTTTGTTTCCCTACTAAACCTCGACAGGGCTTAAAAACACAGGTAAATACAGTTTGTAACAACACTTATTCTGCGTCGATATAAAAGAAAGTACTTATAGTAATTACCAATGCAAATTTTCAAGTTTATCATAAAGACTAAAGTTTTTAATATCTTTCTTTGCAGGTGTGTCATAGGTTTCAATCATGTGCATATAGATCAAACCAATGGCGTTACAGAGGCAGATGTGATTCGATTCAATTTAGTGTTGACAAAAGGATTTTTGTTGTTGGTTTTGGGCTCTACGGAAGTTCATCTGGTGCTGCGGATTACAATGTTAGAATCGAACTTAAAAGATTAGGATGCGTTTTGTCTGAGAATAGTACTAAATTTTTCTCGGATGGTTCGAGCAGTACATTTCACGTGTATTTTGAAAATCCAATTCAAATAGAACCAGAATACTTTTATACAGCTAGCGTAATATTAGACGGAGGCGAGTTAAGTTACTTTGGACAAGAAGGCATGTCAGAGATCACAGTTGGTAACGTGAATTTTCAGTTTCAATGCAGTTCAGAAAGTACGAATGGTACTGGTGTGCAAGGTGGGCAAATACCTGAATTAATATTTTATGGGCCGCCAGTAGATGACTGACGGAAATTTATGACAGAGATAATGGTTTAAAATGGTGGTGTCCAAAAATATGTACCTTGAAATTATTCAAGGTTTTGTGTGATTATTGTTTTAAGTACTATTTTTAAATGAATGACTAAAGTTGTGTAACAGGTGCACTCTTAAATTTCAACATGCATTTTAAGTTTTGTATAATATATTTTAATGGGTACATTGTAAAAACAAGATATTACAAATAATTTCGTTTAATTTGCTTTTTTAAATCGTAATTTTAATTGTTAAATTATTAGAAGGGATATAACACGATTATTACATTGCTTAATTATTACTCTAGTCCAAAGGTTAATACCAAATTTTCAGCGTTCCGAGAATTTCAACACAAATAATTTCGTAAGAATATATTTTCTTAAAATAAAAATATATAAATGTGTAAATGCAAAAATTAATATTTGTTTTTATACTACCGTATTTTAAAAATACAATCTTATAAAACATTGTACTATTATGAGAATAAGAAATTATAAATTCTACTTAACATAAAACTGAAATTTAAATAAATAAAATAATACTTCTCTAGAAGAGTGCATCTTTTATCTTCTAAAAAATATTGAAATTTTGTTTGAAAAAAGGTTATTTTTTTTCACGTAACTTGAATACATGAAAAGTCATTTGTAAATATACAAGTAAAGTTATATAAAAATATTTGTTAGTATATCTTATGAAAATGAAAATGTAAAAATAATCTTTAAAATAATAGAAAACGAGAAAGTTATAAGTGCTATTTGAAAGAATTACTATCTTTAAAATTACTGTTGAATAATTATATTTTAAAAAAGTAAATGGAGATCATTAATTTAAACAACATTATTATGATTAACTAAGTCTTCAATTAAACACATGTATGATCAATACATTACAATCTTGTTTCGGATATAAGTAATTTAAACTCGAATCAATAATTCTTCAACTTATATTTTTAAAAAGCTTTATCGTTTTGTCAAGTAAAATATACTATTTCTGCTCCAAGTAAGATTAATTTTAAAGCATTCAACAGCTCTTAAACATTGTAAGTAATTTTGCAATGTATTATAATTGAAACTGCCTATTTAATACAATGCACATTTTATATCTCAATATTATCATTTATTATTTTATATTGTACCAGTGAGGAATAAGGTACATTTTGCTCATTTTTTTAAAACTTATTGCTTTTTTAAGGTAAATGTTAAAAATCACATGTAATCATAAATTACATAAATGGTACTAAATTATTTAAAAAGTCTACTGTTAAATTAATAAGAGTAAATTCATAAGGCAAAATACATTTTTGTACATATTATAAATATCATAATGATATTTCATACATATATTCTCTAACATTTAAATCATGTTTATATAATTTTATAATTTACTAAATTCTTGTAAAAGGCAAAATATATATGCTAGTATAATTTCAAAGATAAATAGGCATATACTAAATAAATGTAATTATTATATTTTCCTTTTTGTAATGGATATTATTATATTTAGAAAAGGTATAGAATCTGGCACCAAAGTTTACATTATGAAATAGTCAATACTGGTTAAAAAAGTACAACGGATTATATCAATATAATAATAAAATGTACAAAATAATGCCTTCCTATTACTAGTATGTTTATCTGGTGCCAAAAAAGGACAAATAAATTTTAAATGCATGTTCATTGTGAAATTTAGATTGGTATTAAAAATAAACTGAACATTAACCCAACAAATGGAATAGTCGGGTTAGTCAAATAAAATATGAAATGTTCATATACACTAGAATCTCGTAATATGATTCTGAACAAAACTTTAAGAGCAAACAAATTTTAAAATGGACTATGTAAGTGAAACTTCTTCCATACAAGAACACATCTACATACATATACAATGAACATTTCTTGACTTGAACTTTATGTTAAACTACAATTTAAAAATTATAGTAGAATATTTTCAATGATGTAGCGTAAAATACAATAAGCTGAAAATTTCCATACATGTAAGCAATAAGTGAACATGAATGTAAAAATTTCATTCAGAATATTAGTATTTTTATGTATTAAGCTAGAATTCTTTAAATACCATAATTATTGATGTCATATTAAAATAGAATAATTAGAATTTCAAACAGTATCTAGTATGATTGTTGATCAACTGGAAGCACAAATGCTGTATTTAATATTTAAAAACATATTAATTAGAAAACGGTATCCTCAACAAACTTTCTGATTTTATGTTCACTAATTTATCGATTAATGTAAGGACACGATTAATTAACATGAACATTTTTGTATGTAATTTCACCAAAAAATGAATGTAGTGATAGTTCTTTGTAACGAAAATAATTTGTTGTATAGAGAAGTCTATATATAAAGAATAAAGCAAATTAGTATGGTAATTTTTAAATTAATTTCCTTATTCCTGATTTTCATACATTATAATAATAATAATTTATTGTAATGTAATCAGTGCAATTTGCTTAATTTTTGAAATCCTATATACCACTGCCTAAATTACACTGGATTAGTATCATTTAATAAATTATCAGTATTACCAAGGTATTAATTATACTTAATATAATTTCCTGTTCTTATTAATTGTTGTAGATAAACCATAAATATGAAATATTTTTTATATCATGCAAATTTTGAACATGCAAACTGCTTACCCACTGAAGGTATGTTGATGCAAAGAGCTTGTGTAAACCGTAAATACGTGCGTCCCAATTCATGAACACAAATTTGAAGAACATCACTGATGTCAATAAGCATATCTAATTAATTAGTTAAGTATATATTTTTACTTTTTAACATTTTAAATTAAATGAAATAAAGCCAATTTTTTAAAACAATAAAGTATATCTTTCTATTTTGTGTAAATGTAAAGGATACGTGCAGTGCCTTCTGTACGACAAGTAATATAAACACAAGCTGCATGATTATGTGCTTGTTTTCGTCCACGAGTCAAATGTCGATTTAAGGCCATTTTATAAAAATTCATGGATGTATCAATACAATGTTGATTCAAACTAGCAACAAAAATATAATTATTTTATTAATTCTGTTATAAAAAAATAAATAATTTATCAAATATATATCACAAAGAAAAATTACATACTGTAACTGCATGCATAAATGAGTTATTCCTTTTCTTGCATTTTGTAATGTTATCCCTCTTGATTCTTTTCCATTGATGTGATATGCTATAAACAATAAAAATATAATTTTATATAAAATGTACTTCGTCAATAAAAAACAATATAGAATAATTATAAAATATCCTTGTTTATATCCTTTAAAATTACATACTTGCACCAAATTCTGTAGCTCCTCCGGTACTATCATTAGCAACAAACTGACCAAGTACCATCATATTTCCTGATGGTGTCTCTTTAAATGCTGTTTCGCTAACAATAAGTTGATCTTCCAAAACAAAACCACATTCTGTACAAACTGCATCTCCTCGAGCAGGATCTGTTTCGATCTCTGTGGATCCACAGTTTCGACACTTGCTTCCAGACATCTATTAAAAATGAATACATTTTTATATATAATAAGACAGCTTATGTGTGAGCTATATTTATAATCATCACTGTACTCAAAATATAGTAGAAGAAAATAATTAATATTTAACAAATAATCAATCACTTAATCTTTCTCTAAACATAATGTCGATACATTTATACTAAATATATACATTAAACACATCATTTTATCAGAATTATTCAAATTATTAAATTAATAATATTACAGACTAACTACTGTGCAGTGATGATTAATGTTTTACGCTTTCAAGTTACCTTTGTAATATTTTTTATGTCTACTGTCAAATATATCACTGAAATAATTATTGTGATACACAGTGTCTTACTATTTAAATTACTGTATTAAATAAATATGACACACAAACTAAGTAATGTTTTATTATACTTTATTTTATATAAAAATATGCAAAAACACTGTAACTGAAAGTTCGACTTTTCGCTATACAACAAAATAATTTTGGTAGGTTATGATAAAAACATACATCCCGACAAACATGATGTACAATGGTTAAGTCATAGATAAAAAAGAAATATGAGTGTCTATGTTCGACAATTAGTACTTCCTATTCAAGTGCTGCACCAAGTGGCTAATTTTAGTATCACTACAGAATCACTCCTATCTATGTTAAAATTGGTTCTCGTTCACACAGTGTTTTCGAGAGATCAAAGATGCCGCGAGTGTAGCTTCCGAATCTGCGCGCTACTTAAAAGTAGTTTAAGCCATGCTATCGGACCGACGAGTTAGTCTTTACAGCATTGAAGTGGAGGAAGGATCTCTGCGTTCCATTTAATCAACCTAAGTTCCATTTTTTAATATTAGACATATATTTAGTCACAACAATCGTACATTATAAATAGTTATTCAATTTATTCTTTTTATAAGTAACATTTTCTGTTTACTAATGTTCTAACTTTCACGTAAAAATATTATTAAATCGTGCAACAACAATAAATATGTTATTATAAATGCTTTTATTTTTCAGTTCCAAAATTGAATATACACACAGTCTGCCTCGATCTTCGACAAAGAATTAAGCCAATAAAGAGTTACATAAATTAAAAACTGTACAAAATATATTTGCAAATTGTATGTATTTATGAAGTTACAATAAATAAATAAAAGAAATCATGTACTTCTTTAAAATCCTTTCCATTACATTCTTAAACATAACAGACAATCAACAGGTTAGGTCAGGCTTACGGTAAGGTTATATAGGGTTAGGTCAGGGTCCAAGGTTAGGTCGGATTATGTTAGGTCAGGCATACGGATAGGTTATATTATGTTAGGTCAGAGTCTAAGGTTAGGTCGGATTATATTAGGTCAGGCCTACGGTTAGGATATATTAGGTTAGGTCTATATATATATATATATATATATATATATATATATATATATATATATATATATATATACTATATATACTATATATACTATATATACTATATATACTACATATACTATATATACTATATATACTATATATACTATATATACTATACTATATATATAATATATATATGCTATATATATATATATATATTATTCCTATTATTATCAATGTTATTACGCATATTAGTACTTTTATTATCACTATCCTTATTATTCCTATTAATATCACTATTATTACGCATATTACTACTTTTATCGTCACTATCCTTACTATTCCTATTATTATCAATACTATTACGCATATTACTACTTTTATCGTCTTTATCCTTATTATTCCTATTATATATATATACATACACATATATATACTATATATATACTATATATACAATATATACTATATATACTATATATACTATATACACTATATATGCTATATATACTATATATACTATATACACTATATATACTACATATACTATATATACTATATATACTATATATACTACATATACTATATATACTATATATACTATATATACTATATATACTATATATACTATACTATATATATAATATATATATGCTATATATATATATATATATTATTCCTATTATTATCAATGTTATTACGCATATTAGTACTTTTATTATCACTATCCTTATTATTCCTATTAATATCACTATTATTACGCATATTACTACTTTTATCGTCACTATCCTTACTATTCCTATTATTATCAATACTATTACGCATATTACTACTTTTATCGTCTTTATCCTTATTATTCCTATTATATATATATACATACACATATATATACTATATATATACTATATATACAATATATACTATATATACTATATATACTATATACACTATATATACTATATATACTATATATACTATATATACTACATATACTATATATACTATATATACTATATACACTATATATACTATATATACTATATACACTATATACACTATATATACTATATATAATATATATACTACATATACTATATATACTATATATACTATATACACTATATATACTATATATACTATATATACTATATATACTACATATACTATATATACTATATATACTATATATACTATATACACTATATATACTATATATACTATATATACTATATATACTATATATACTACATATACTATATATACTATATATACTATATATACTATATATACTATACTATATATATACTATATATATGCTATATATATATATATTATTCCTATTATTATCAATGTTATTACGCATATTAGTACTTTTATTATCACTATCCTTATTATTCCTATTATTATCACTATTATTACGCATATTACTACTTTTATCGTCACTATCCTTATTATTCCTATTATTATCAATACTATTACGCATATTACTACTTTTATCGTCTTTATCCTTATTATTCCTATTATATATATATACATACACATATATATACTATATATATACTATATATACTATATATACTATATATATAATATATATACTATAGACACTATATATACTATATATACTATACATATATACTATATATACTACATATACTATATATACTATATATACTATATACACTATATATACTATATATACTATATATACTATATATACTACATATACTATATATACTATATATACTATATATACTATACTATATATATACTATATATATGCTATATATATATATATTATTCCTATTATTATCAATATTATTACGCATATTACTACTTTTATTATCACTATCCTTATTATTCCTATTATTATCAATATTATTACACATATTACTACTTTTATCGTCTTTATCCTTATTATTCCTATTATTATCAATACTATTACGCATGTTACTACTTTTATCGTCTTTATCCTTATTATTCCTATTATTATCAATATTATTACGCATATTACTACTTTTATTATCACTATCCTTATTATTCCTATTATTATCAATATTATTAAGCATATTACTACTTTTAGCGTCATTATCCTTATTATTCCTATTATTATCAATACTATTACGCATATTACTACTTTTATTATCACTATCCTTATTATTCCTATTATTATCAATACTATTACGCATGTTACTACTTTTATCGTCTTTATCCTTATTATTCCTATTATTATCAATATTATTACGCATATTACTACTTTTATCGTCTTTTTCCTTATTATTCCTATTATTATCAATACTATTACGCATATTACTACTTTTATTATCACTATCCTTATTATTCCTATTATATATATATATATATATATACTATATATAGTATATATACTATATACTTATTATGCCTTATTATTCCTAGAGCCTAGGGTTATGTTATATTAGGTTAGGTCAGTCCCCAAGGTTAGGTTATATTAGGTTAGGTCGGGGCCTAGGGTTAGGTTATATCAGGTTAGGTAGGACCCTAGGGTTAGGTTGGAAAAGGTTAGGTCTGACCCCAGGGTTAGGTTGTATTAGGTTAGGTCTGGGTACCTAACCTACCTAACCTACCCTGACCTAACCTGATCTGACCTAACCTTCGGCCCAGACCTAACCTAATCCAACCTAACCGGTTAGGTTGGAAAAGGTTAGGTCTGACCCTAGGGTTAGGTTGTATTAGGTTAGGTCTGGGTACCTAACCTACCTAACCTACCCTGACCTAACCTGATCTGACCTAACCTTCGGCCCAGACCTAACCTAATCCAACCTAACCGGTTAGGTTGGAAAAGGTTAGGTCTGACCCTAGGGTTAGGTTGTATTAGGTTAGGTCTGGGTACCTAACCTACCTAACCTACCCTGACCTAACCTGATCTGACCTAACCTTCGGCCCAGACCTAACCTAATCCAACCTAACCGGTTAGGTTGGAAAAGGTTAGGTCTGACCCTAGGGTTAGGTTGTATTAGGTTAGGTCTGGGTACCTAACCTACCTAACCTACCCTGACCTAACCTGATCTGACCTAACCTTCGGCCCAGACCTAACCTAATCCAACCTAACCGGTTAGGTTGGAAAAGGTTAGGTCTGACCCTAGGGTTAGGTTGTATTAGGTTAGGTCTGGGTACCTAACCTACCTAACCTACCCTGACCTAACCTGATCTGACCTAACCTTCGGCCCAGACCTAACCTAATCCAACCTAACCGGTTAGGTTGGAAAAGGTTAGGTCTGACCCTAGGGTTAGGTTGTATTAGGTTAGGTCTGGGTACCTAACCTACCTAACCTACCCTGACCTAACCTAATCTGACCTAACCTTCGGCCAAGACCTAACCTAATACAACCTAACCCTGGGGTCAGACCTAACCTTTTCCAACCTAACCCTAGGGTCGGACCTAACCTAATATAACCTAACCCTAGGCCCCGACCTAACCTAATATAACCTAACCTTGGGGACTGACCTAACCTAATATAACCTAACCTTGGGGACTGACCTAACCTAATATAACCTAACCTTGGGGACTGACCTAACCTAATATAACCTAACCTTGGGGACTGACCTAACCTAATATCGCGTAACCCTAGGAATAGTAAGGAATATATATATAATATATATAATAAGGAATAGGAATAATAAGGATAGTGATAATAAAAGTAGTAATATGCGTAATAGTATTGATAATAATAGGAATAATAAGGATAATGACGATAAAAGTAGTAATATGCGTAATAATAGTGATAATAATAGGAATAATAAGGATAGTGACGATAAAAGTAGTAGTATGCGTAATAGTATTGATAATAATAGGAATAATGAGGATAATGATAATAAAAGTAGTAATATGCGTAATAGTATTGATAATAATAGGAATAATAAGGATAATGACGATAAAAGTAGTAATATGCGTAATAATAGTGATAATAATAGGAATAATAAGGATAGTGACAATAAAAGTAGTAGTATGCGTAATAGTATTGATAATAATAGGAATAATGAGGATAATGATAATAAAAGTAGTAATATGCGTAATAGTATTGATAATAATAGGAATAATAAGGATAATGACGATAAAAGTAGTAATATGCGTAATAATAGTGATAATAATAGGAATAATAAGGATAGTGACGATAAAAGTAGTAGTATGCGTAATAGTATTGATAATAATAGGAATAATGAGGATAATGATAATAAAAGTAGTAATATGCGTAATAGTATTGATAATAATAGGAATAATAAGGATAGTGACGATAAAAGTAGTAATATGCGTAATAATAGTGATAATAATAGGAATAATAAGGATAGTGATAATAAAAGTAGTAATATGCGTAATAGTATTGATAATAATAGGAACAATAAGGATAATGACGATAAAAGTAGTAATATGAGTAATAATAGTGATAATAATAGGAATAATAAGGATAACGACGATATAAGTAGTAATATGCGTAATAGTATTGATAATAATAGGAATAATGAGGATAATGATAATAAAAGTAGTAATATGCGTAATAGTATTGATAATAATAGGAATAATAAGGATAATGACGATAAAAGTAGTAATATGCGTAATAATAGTGATAATAATAGGAATAATAAGGATAGTGACGATAAAAGTAGTAGTATGCGTAATAGTATTGATAATAATAGGAATAATGAGGATAATGATAATAAAAGTAGTAATATGCGTAATAGTATTGATAATAATAGGAATAATGAGGATAATGATAATAAAAGTAGTAATATGCGTAATAGTATTGATAATAATAGGAATAGTAAGGATAGTGACGATAAAAGTAGTAATATGCGTAATAATAGTGATAATAATAGGAATAATAAGGATAGTGACGATAAAAGTAGTAGTATGCGTAATAGTATTGATAATAATAGGAATAATGAGGATAATGATAATAAAAGTAGTAATATGCGTAATAGTATTGATAATAATAGGAATAATGAGGATAATGATAATAAAAGTAGTAATATGCGTAATAGTATTGATAATAATAGGAATAATAAGGATAGTGACGATAAAAGTAGTAATATGCGTAATAATAGTGATAATAATAGGAATAATAAGGATAGTGATAATAAAAGTAGTAATATGCGTAATAGTATTGATAATAATAGGAATAATAAAGATAATGACGATAAAAATAGTAATATGAGTAATAATAGTGATAATAATAGGAATAATAAGGATAAAGACGATAAAAGTAGTAATATGCGTGATAGTATTGATAATAATAGGAATAATGAGGATAATGATAATAAAAGTAGTAATATGCGTAATAGTATTGATAATAATAGGAATAATAAGGATAATGACGATAAAAGTAGTAATATGCGTAATAATAGTGATAATAATAGGAATAATAAGGATAGTGACGATAAAAGTAGTAGTATGCGTAATAGTATTGATAATAATAGGAATAATGAGGATAATGATAATAAAAGTAGTAATATGCGTAATAGTATTGATAATAATAGGAATAATGAGGATAATGATAATAAAAGTAGTAATATGCGTAATAGTATTGATAATAATAGGAATAGTAAGGATAGTGACGATAAAAGTAGTAATATGCGTAATAATAGTGATAATAATAGGAATAATAAGTATAGTGACGATAAAAGTAGTAGTATGCGTAATAGTATTGATAATAATAGGAATAATGAGGATAATGATAATAAAAGTAGTAATATGCGTAATAGTATTGATAATAATAGGAATAATGAGGATAATGATAATAAAAGTAGTAATATGCGTAATAGTATTGATAATAATAGGAATAATAAGGATAGTGACGATAAAAGTAGTAATATGCGTAATAATAGTGATAATAATAGGAATAATAAGGATAGTGATAATAAAAGTAGTAATATGCGTAATAGTATTGATAATAATAGGAATAATAAAGATAATGACGATAAAAATAGTAATATGAGTAATAATAGTGATAATAATAGGAATAATAAGGATAAAGACGATAAAAGTAGTAATATGCGTGATAGTATTGATAATAATAGGAATAATGAGGATAATGATAATAAAAGTAGTAATATGCGTAATAGTATTGATAATAATAGGAATAATAAGGATAATGACGATAAAAGTAGTAATATGCGTAATAATAGTGATAATAATAGGAATAATAAGGATAGTGACGATAAAAGTAGTAGTATGCGTAATAGTATTGATAATAATAGGAATAATGAGGATAATGATAATAAAAGTAGTAATATGCGTAATAGTATTGATAATAATAGGAATAATAAGGATAATGACGATAAAAGTAGTAATATGCGTAATAATAGTGATAATAATAGGAATAATAAGGATAGTGACAATAAAAGTAGTAGTATGCGTAATAGTATTGATAATAATAGGAATAATGAGGATAATGATAATAAAAGTAGTAATATGCGTAATAGTATTGATAATAATAGGAATAATAAGGATAATGACGATAAAAGTAGTAATATGCGTAATAATAGTGATAATAATAGGAATAATAAGGATAGTGACGATAAAAGTAGTAGTATGCGTAATAGTATTGATAATAATAGGAATAATGAGGATAATGATAATAAAAGTAGTAATATGCGTAATAGTATTGATAATAATAGGAATAATAAGGATAATGACGATAAAAGTAGTAATATGCGTAATAATAGTGATAATAATAGGAATAATAAGGATAATGACGATAAAAGTAGTAATATGCGTAATAATAGTGATAATAATAGGAATAATAAGGATAGTGATAATAAAAGTAGTAATATGCGTAATAATATTGATAATAATAGGAATAATAAGGATAATGACGTATTGGGCAGTCTTGAGATTTTATCTCTGGCGAGAGCTTTATGCGCATGCGCCAGATGACGTCACAGCTTGCTGCCAATGCCGTACCTAGCCGGTTCACGCAATGGTGACTGATGAGGGCACCTTAATGATCCTACGTAACTTTTCAAAAATTCTTATAATTGTACTGTAAACTATGAGTGTATAGATTGAGTTAGATTACATTAGGCTGGGTTAGGTTAGTTATATATATGTTTGTATAAAACCTTACAACTATATATATATATATATATATATATATATATATATCGTGAATTATATAATATAATATAATGGGAATAATATGATAGAATATGGGAGATTATTATATTTAAAATAACACAAAAGCACAATTACTTTTAAAGCACTAAATGAATTTATTATTTAAGAAAAACGACTTGGAAGGACCTCTTTGAATAACTATATTTTATACGTGTGAAAATTATAATATCAGAGAAACAATAACAAAGAGATACATGGATGTTATTTTGTTAATATGCATAGATCTGATAAAAATCGAGCGGTATCTTTTTCCTTTGCTCTTGCAACAAATATTGGTATTCATATAACAAATTGGCTGCAAACGTAAAAAATAATAATAATCATAAATAAATTTAATATTACTTTTATTATATATAATCTGTTGCATTATTTAACCCTTTTACTCTCTTTCCTGCAATTTTCTTCGATTTATTTTTTTTTTTCCTCACTAGGGCCTAATGGTACCTTATATTCCATCAAAGTGGATACGCTACTGAGGACTTCTACGGATAGCTTACTGCGCATGCACTGGGACTGTCCAACACTGCTTCCGGCTTACTCTGTGGTTTCCGTCTTATCCGCTGTCATCTAATTTTGCAAACTTTCGTATTTTATTATAAGATTTACAAATCTTCTAGATTTGAATAAGTGTGGAACTTGTAATATATGCTTACTTGATCCAAACATTTTTGTAAAAGAAAATGTGGAACAAGTGAAATTATAATTTAATTCGTAGCTATTAGCTCGATATCGTTTTCTAAAGTTCATTTCTAGAAAAATGTTTAGAAAACGATATCGATTACCAGGTCACACCACGTGGAGGTTGCTACGATAGTGACCCACCCTAACTCCAAATCCCTTCCACCCTCCAAATGCAACCTCATTTATCGGAAGGATAAATGAGTTCTGACTCTACTTAGCTCATAAGCTCGCACATACAAGTTCTTTACCACAATCCAGTAAAGAACTTGTATCACACACACACATACATTAACTTAATACTAATCGCAAGGGGCCCCACACACTACGCTTAACTTATTCTAAACGCCGCATGGTACCTCTTATTCTAAGATTGCACTCGAATAATCTATGACGAATTCCAAAAGCAAAGGAAAGAAAGTTAGAAGAACTTTCTATTGAAAGCAAAGAAAGTTAGAAGAACTTTCTATTAAAAGAAAAGAAAGTTAGAAGAACCTTCTGTCAAAAAAGGGATTCAGTATTTTTCGCCAAGTGAACCTCGCCTTCCATGGGTCAAAGGGTAGTCCATAGTGTCTTACGTGAACCACGAGACCGAGATGAACCGAAAATACTGGCAAGAACGAGTGACACATCCGCGGAGGGTTTCCCATTTCTCCCCGCTTGCGTTTGAGGCAAGTCTGACCGCAGAGAGGAAACCCCTGCCGTGAGGCGGCAGATCGAGATGAGCCATCAATCGATCGGCCCCGCAGAGATGTGTCCCTGGCGCTACACCAGCACTTGCAGCTCACCTCGGCCGCGTGTTCACTGCGCTAAGAACCCCCAATGATCCACTTGGGTTCGGAACGATTGACAAAAAATAACCGAATATACTACAATCTAACGCGTACAAAGCTTGAGAGTTCAGAAGATGCAAGAGTGCAAGTTAGAATAAGAGGCACTTACAGGGACCCACCCGCCCTGCCCACAAGCACACTTTACTTAAAACTAACGCACGCATACAATTAACTTAAAACTAACGCACGCATCCCTCGATGATTCCTCGATGATCCCTCGATGATCGGTGTCTTCAATCTTCGCGTATACGCCATTCACACATGCACTCATTCATACTACAATGTTTTACAATAGACGCAACTTAAAATTAACTTAGAATTAACTTAAAATTAGCGCATTAGTTGATGAAATCCCACGAAGGAAGTCTTCAATGATGACCCATTCACCACCTATAGAATAATTAGGTGTAGGAATGAAAGGAGGAGAGGGAGAAGCGAATGCAAGATTAGTAACATTAAAATGTTTGGACATGCACAGTTCATGCTAACATTCAAATGCATATTAACATCGTCGGAATAAAAGAGAAATAAAATTCGAGTCGACTCGATAAAAATACGTGTATAAAGTATACAGTATACTTAAGAAATATTCAATTACGTAATTAAAATAAAATCCTAAAACATCTGAAAGAAATTAAGACAAACTTGAATCACTAAAATAAGAACCTGAAACATTTGAACGAAATTAAGACAAACACGAATTATTAAGATAAAAACCTGAAACATCTGAATAAAATTAAGACAACTATGGATCGTTAAAATAAAAACCTGAAACATACAAAAATGATTACGAAAAATATGAAACAATAAATAACTTACTTGAAATTAAAACCTGAAACATAGCAAAGTAATTAAGAATATGTACCATTAAAAATTACTTACATAAAATGAAATCCTGAAACATACAAAAATGGAATTAAGACAAATATGAAATATTAAAAATTACTTACATAAAAATAAAACCTGAAACATACAAAAGCAATTAAAATAAAAATGAAATATTAAAAGTTACTTACACAAAATTAAAACCTGAAACATACAAAAATGTTTAAAACAAACATGAATCATTAAAAATTACTTACACAAAATTAAAACCTGAAACAGACAAAAGCAATTAAGACAAAAATGAAATATTAAAAATTACTTACGCAAAGTTAAAACCTGAAACAGACAAAAGCAATTAAGACACAATGAAACAATAAAAATTACTTACTTAAAAATTAAAACCTGAAACAGACAAAAATGATTAAGACAAATTAGAAATATTAAAAATTACTTACACAAAATTAAAACCTGAAACATACAAAAATGATTAAGACAAATGAGAAATATTAAAAATTACTTACATAAATTTAAAACCTGAAACAGACAAATGCAGTTAAAGATAGAAGATTGAAAGACAAGGAATGAAATCTATCTTTATTCGAAACACAACTTTGGAAAAATTGAGACCACCAAAAATATATTAGACGAAATAAAATGACGAAGAGTCTTGAAAACTTCGGAGCAAGAATTAAAATAGAGAAAAGACTTGGAAACTTCGAAACAAGAAATAAAATAGAAAAGGGACTTGAAACCTTTCCAGCAAGAAATAAAATAGAGAAGACTTGAAAACTTCCAAGCAAGGAACAAAACAGAATGAAGTCCTGAAATCTTCAAAATAAAAAACAAAATCATTTAGAATCTGAAAAAATCTTAAACTAAATAGGTCCTGCATCCTGTACTCACATTTTCACACACTCACGCATACTACAATACAAAAGCCCTAAATGTGCCTTTTGTTCTAAAATTGCACTCGTATAATGTAAAACTTTGTAAAGAAAAGTGTTAAAGAAGAAAGTTGGAAGAACTTTCTTTTAAGTTTCAAGCAATTGACATTAAAAATGATAGGCTATTACTACAATCTAATACGTAACAATCTAATTTGCAACAATCTAATATATAACAAGTTAAAAAATTGTAAAGACGAGTGCAAGTTAGAACAAAAGGCACTTACAATTTGCGCAAGCTTTTCGCCACATGTCGTGACGAAAAACCTGCGCCCGAGCCCACCCAACCTCCCACAGCTCGGAATTAAAAAACTAATGCATTGAACAGAACTTACCAAAAATTAAATTCTGAAACAGACAAAATTTTATTAAAGCAAATATAAATTATTTCATTACTTACATAAAATAAAAATCTGAAACAGACAAAATTCTATTAACACAGAAAATCGTGGGAGGAGGAGGAGGAAAATTTTTCTTTATTTCATACAAGAATTTCAAAAAACAAAACGCAATGAAAATTGCGGATTTGAGGAAGCAACATAACTTAGCAAAGGAGAAGCACTAAAACAGACAAAAATTTATTAATTCAGAAATTCGAGAAGAAAGAACAATGCAAGAACTTACCAAAAATTAAATTCTGAAACAGACAAAAGTTATTAAGACAAATATAAATTATTTTATTACTTACATAAAATAAAAATCTGAAACAGACAAAATTCTATTAACACAGAAAATCGTGGGAGGAGGAGGAGGAAAATTTTTCTTTATTTCATACAAGAATTTCAAAAAATACAAAACGCAATGAAAATTGCGGATTTGAGGAAACGACAGAACTTGGCAAAGGAGAAGCACTAAAACAGACAAAAATTTATTAAGACAGAAATTTGAGAAGAGAACATATTAGCTTACCAAAAAATAAAATCTGAAACATACAAAATTTTATTATCCAATAAAATTGTACGAGAAGAAGTGAAACAGCCCTATCGAAAAACAGAAAACACAATGACAATTACGAAATTAAGAGCAATCAACAATAAAACAATTTATTCAAAATCAATTCCTGAAACAGAGAAAAATAATTAGCACATAAAATTCGGGGAAATTAAAATCGCGAAGGCGTATACAAATCGCGAACGGATATAAAAATCTCGTATCTCAAAATTTAATCGCGAAGGGATACAAAAATCTCTAATTTCGAAATTTAATTGGGAGGGCATAAAAATCGCGAGTGGCTTTGCTCGTAAAAATTCGAGCAAAGCGATACATTTTGTATCGTTCAAAAAAATACCTGTAAAACACAAGAAAATATTAGCGAGCATAGTGACAAAATGACTGTCCATCCTAAGATGGACAGCCATTGATAGTTCCCCTCTTCTTTGGCAACTTTTGCCGGGGCTCTTCGGCATATAGCCTCTTCTCTCTTCGGCAAAGCCTCACAAAAATCACTCGCGAATTTTTACGGTAACTCGGACATTCTTAGTTTTCAATTACATAAATTCTCAATTTCGCTATCAATTTCCACAAACAGATAGCAGACAGTTTTATAGAAATAAAATTGCACAACTATCCATTTATTTCGATCGATAACAAAATCGAAATTTTATGTAATATATAATAAGTTAGTTTGGTAAGAAAAATAATTACTCAAAATAAAAATACGACCAGCGATTCTCAGAATGCGCTGTCCGTAAAAGAATGTCCGAGCAGAATATTTTATTTCACTGCACTTCACTTCACTTTATACTTCATTTTTGCAGTCGGATCTAGAATCCGACTGCGACTTACAAACTAAAAGGCCTGGCCTGAACGAACAATCGAGTTCAAGAGATATTAAATATATTCATATTTAATTTTTCTCTTCTCGATTTTTCGTGAACCCCCCAGATGCAAGCATCTCACGTGTGAGAGAGGAGGACAGAGAAACGTGAAAGCTTGCTCTGGCCCTACCTACTTAAAACTAACTCATTCACACCAGAAGTAAGCTACCTGCCTGCCTATCGCTATATTTAAAAAATTGCAAAGTCCATTCTCACAAAAACACACTCCACGGTTCTCACACATACCACCCGGGTGCAAAAAAGCCTAATCCTAGGGAGTACGTCCCGGGACGTCTCCGACACCCGAGTTCAATACTACATTCACACTCTAAGTTCATACCTTTTTGCTGAAATCGATCGACAATTGACAGTGAAATTAACATATTTCATTTTCATACTCTTTCGAATATACAATGTAATATGTACATGTAATAATTTTAACTACTCATACTAATTTCTAACTTATTCAATTTATATAATTTTCAAATGACTACTTGCATTTTGTATGCATTTTCAAATAGAATTTTGCAAAATTTAAACAATAAATCTATAGTTTAATCGACACAAAGTCCACGACCTAACCACACACACACGTGTAACCTGTGTCGATAATTCACTGTCAATTTGTCGATCGCCAAACATCTTAAAACTAAACCGTGTCCACCTGCCCTAACTCATGCGAGTAGCATCTAAGCACGCGCATGAATTTAGAGCATAAAAATGAACACGGCCAACAATATTTTCACCTACCAGTTTTCTTCATGTGTGCTGAAAATCCTGAGCTAAAAACGTGATTAGTAACATGCTAATAAAGTGTCTTCCAGCAAAAATTGACTCTAACTTTAAAAAATTTTCAAAATGGAAAATGGAAGATCACTTTGCAAAAATCTAAGTATACGATTGTTTCATTTTTAACAGATTTGTGATATCAAAGTAAATTTCTAAATGACTCAAACATTCGTAAATAACTTTGATATCGAAATCTGTTTCTCGCGATACTTTCTTGTACATTTATTTAAAAAATTTTCACGCGTACGTAAAAATTGAAAGTGACTCGATAACTTTATCAAAATGACTCGAAAGCTACTGTGAAATCGGAGGGTCATCCGACTTCTATGTACTAATTTTAATTTCAAATTGTAAAGAAGTTAAAACGCGATGTACAAGAAAACCCTATCCTGATCTAATAAATATAATAAACAGTTTGTACGAATTTTGCACGATCGTACAGTCGTGGTCACTATGCTCGCTCAAATAATAAAAATACAACCAGTTCCCGTGTCGCTTCGGACCATTCGTCCTACGACATGATGGGAACCGGAGGAACCGTAAAGCATGCGACTCACCGATCGCTGACTTGCATCACTGCGATCGTTTTACCGGCAAAGCATCTGACTGACTGGCTGCTTGGTTGATTGACTGCTTGGCTGCTTGGTTGATTGATTGATTGATTGATTGATTGGCTGCTTTCGTCAGATTTGGATTTGGCGATTTGTCCGTGAAGTTGGTATGACCTTCTGTAATCATAAAAGGAACACAACGATTAATTAACTGTTTTTAGCGATTTGCATTTTGATTAACATGCAGAAGTACAATAACTACATTACAGAATTCGGTTATAAATTTGCAAACGTTTATCAATAGTAACTCCGTGAAATATTGTAAAACATTTGAAAATGTATGTCAAAAGACTTGGGTAATTACTTTGGAGAGCAGTTAGAACGTTTGCAAAAATATACCGAAACACATAAGTAACTACACTTTAAACACCAGTAACAGATTGGCAAAATATTTAAATAAACACTACATAAATTACACTAAAGCACCAGTAACAGTATACTAATACACTTAAATAATCGTTCTATAAAGTACACAAAAGCACTAGTAACACCTTGCCAAAACACTTAAATAACAGTTGCATAAAGTACACTAATACCCACTAACGGTTTGTAAAAACACTTAAATAATCGATCCACAAAATACACCAAAACATTAAAAAATTAATAAAAAACTTAAATAACCGCACCATAAAACACACTAATATATTCGTATACACATGCACAATCACTTAAGGAAACACATAGACAAAGTCACTGACACTTGTAGAACCACACCATAAAATTTGTTAATACACCCCCACATTTAATAAAAAATATTTATTAAAGCACACTAAACATTAGTAGTAATACACTAGGTAAACTAATATATCCGTATATGCATGCAGGAAACACACTGGTAAAGTCACTGACACTTGTTGAATCATACCATCAAATTTATTAATACACCCCCATATTTATTAAAAAATATTTAATAAAGCACACTAAACACTTGTTATAGCACATTAGGTAACACAGGGACAAGCACAATATCGATTAAGTGAACCCTTGACTCGTACCGATAAGTGTTGACAGGTGCGATTCGACCTCCTCGATTTCCAAAATACGACTGAGAGCATTTGACCTCCCTCCAGTGTAAGAGTTATTGGTCGATGACAACAGCCAATTAGATATCATAATAGTCTACCAATAGATCGAATTCGATCTCTTCAAGTGTAAGAGTGATTGGTAGTGTAAACTAACCAATTAGACATCATGTTATCGACCAATAGCGTGCAACCATTCTGATTGGATGTTGTATAATTATTCTAATGTTAATTTTTTTATAATTTTGTATTTTTTGATTGTTTATTAACAAATTTAATGTTGTAATTATTTAAATTTATTATTTTTTTTTAACTTACTCTTGCAGATATGTTACAAAATGATTGTTAATTATCGAAGAAACTCGGTATAATGTGCGAACTATTTTTAACGCATAATAGTTTTATATTTTATTTGCGCGCGGTTTTTTAAAAAATGACGTCATCAACGAAAACGGAACTTGGCGCCATCTCTCCGGCGAACAGGGTGAACTACACGTTTTTGAAACTGTAGTTTTATTAGTTTACCACACTGCCACTGGACGGCGCCACGTGTATCATGCGCCGATAAAGAACACATTTTTCGATTTTACTTGCACTTGTTACTACTAGATGATGCTTTATACAATTTCCAAATAGCAGGCGCGTAAATATAAATTTTAAAGTAGGTGCACGTATAATACTTCCAAATGGTTTTGAAGTTCTTAAATTAGTTACTTTACAATGAAATATTGTCTTTTACAACTGTTTTAAATATTACATGTGCATGATACTTTTATTATAAATGCAAATTTCAGCGTAATGTTCAATTATAAAGATTGTTATTCACATTCATATCTTTCTGAAATGTAAAGTGCGCAATAAAACAGTTCGCTCTTAAAAATGAGGGTGTGCATGCAAAAATCTATTATTCATTGATTTCAGAAGTCTCTTTGGTAAAGTAGGCATAATGCATACCAATGTACGAATGTCATTGCGGATGGTAGGGACTTGTTCCTCTTGACTGCCATTTTCCCCAGGGATGCTAGATTTGCAGTGTATGTGTACCTATCCATGTGTAAAAAATGTACTATAGATAATAGTTGTCTAACTTCTTTGACACACACGAATAAAATAAATTTAATCATGCCTAGCATCAAGCACTATAATCTGTCATTTTTATTCTTTTAGTGATAAATTATATCATTTAACATAAGTTAATTGATAAAAATATTAGGAAATGTTTGAATAAAATTCGCAATGAAAGAGTCAACGATGACAAATGCAACGATAGCTTATTTGTAGTATTGATAAAGTAAAGTAATATTTTATAGAAGTGAAATAACGCATTTAATAAAGGAAACTTATAAATTTGAGCAGTATTACTGTTATAAAATTTCCATTATACTGTGTGTTTAAGTTATTCTACTTTTTTATTATTACTATAAACAAGCAAGTACATCTTTTATTATTATCCACATTGAAATTAATTATAAACAAGTGTTATAGCAGTGAGTATTATAACATCCTGTGAAACAGTATGATCATGACATAATTGAGCATATAAAATAATATGTTCATTGATATTTTATAGTTTACATATTGGTTAGATGACATAAAGATCTCATATAAAATATACTGAAGAATATATTTTACTAATAATCATGTCATCGCCAGAGCAATCAATGATTGTGCAATCAAAATTTGTCTCTGGAGAGACTGTAATAATTGTATCCTTTTATTTCAAACCAACCTTATTTGTTTGTCTTTAGTAGTATTATGTGTGGCGCTTATAAATCCTTAACTACATATAAAGGCAATTGAAGCATCATTGATACAGGGTTGGGATAAAGCTGCAAGAATAGTAGCACTTCTTAATAAAGGAACAACTCATGCATTGGTCATTTTAATTACTTCTAGAACACCTCCACAAGTTTATAGTGATCTTACAATAGAAAGAATATTACCTATTGATCAAGATTTTAAATGTAATATAAGTACGTAAGAAGGTTAATTCTATGTGTAAAAGCTGGATAAATAATTGTAGATAGTTATGACCTAAATTAAAATTAATATTATGTCAATAATGTTTATGTCATTTATTGAAGATACTGATGAAAAGCAACAGGAAACTCTTGATGTTTATCTTAATGTTACATCCAGGAAATTACACTTTGTATTTGAAATGAGACCAGGAGTAGAAACAAGTTCTTTAGTGTCCGAAATATTTAGGGCTATAGAAGGTAAATATAAATTATTATTTTATAGTTTCACTTTGCATTAAAAGTTCATATTTTTAAAAAATTTTTAATAATTTCAGTATATCAAAAAACAAAAAATTCAGCATCAGAATTTCTGTGGATTCAGAAATTAACAGGAAGTGCACGTAATTTAAATCCCAATAATAATGAAGATATACAAGACAACACTGATCCTGTTAGTACATATTGTATATTAATTATGTGTGTATGCATGCTTGATTGTTCATATATGTGTATATGTATTTAAAACTGATAATAATAGAAGCTTCTGTTTGGAATTAATTTTATAGCTAGTAGATTTGGAGAGTCCAGTTTTAGTTGTCACAAGACGTAGTATTGCATCTGGTAAGTCTCCTGTGGCTGCTAGGGAATCAGCAGTACGGTATCAGATGGCATGTAAAGAAGATGATTATACATACAGCAAAACATTCCGGTTTGTTCTTTTTTATTTTGGAAACATTGCATTACGAAAAATCTTATACATAACAGTTTCATTATAGTATATTTACTGGTACATGGAACGTAAATGGCCAACCACCAAATAATATTACATTACATGACTGGTTAAGTTATGATAAATCACCACCAGATATATATGCAATTGGATTTCAAGAATTAGATTTAACTAAAGAAGCTTTTCTTTTCAATGATACTCCAAGAGAAGAAGAGTGGAGGTATTTAATTTACATTTTAAATTATTATTAAGAAACATTTAATACTTCCATTATTGTTATATTTATAGACAAGTAGTAGCAAAATCTCTTCATCCAGATGGTGTATATGAACAAGTTGCCATAATAAGATTAGTAGGCATGATGTTGATTATATATGCATTACATAGTCACATGCCACATATAAAAGATGTATCAGTTGATACAGTAGGCACTGGTATTATGGGTAAAATGGTAACATTTTTAATTTTTAAATAATAAAAGAACCAAATAACTAATGTAACAATTATATTAATAAAGTATTTAATCTTAACAGGGTAACAAAGGTGGAGTAGCAGTAAGTTGTACCATTCACAATACGTCTATTTGCTTTGTTAATGCTCATTTAGCAGCACATTGTGAGGAATATGAAAGGAGAAATCAAGATTATGGAGATATATGTACACGTTTGTCATTCTCAAAATATGTTCCACCTAAAAATTTTAAAGATCATGAGTAAGTAAATTAACAAAACATTTTGTCGAAATATATTTCTGCAGAAATGTTTTTGAGAAACAACATTTTAAATATAGCCAGATCTATTGGTTAGGAGATTTGAATTATCGAATAACAGAAATGGACGCTGCGGCAGCTAAAGAATACATAGATGTTGGAAATTATGCACCTGTCTTAGCTCTAGATCAACTTGGTCAACAACGACGATTAGGTCGTGTTTTTCAAGGATTTCAAGAAGCGGAAATAACATTTAAACCAACGTATAAATATGATCCAGGAACTGATAATTGGGATTCAAGGTCAGTAATATTGATAAATTATTAATATAATTTGTTACGCGGGAAAGAGTACGATTCACGTTTTAAAAAAAAAACTTTATTTTATTTCTTAAACACTACACGATTATTACAATAGAATGTTCTCGCAATATGACTCGTTGAAACCTGAGCTCCGAATATCTGTGTCTATAATGATGTGTCGATTGAATGTGTCTATAATATTGTCTCGTCTGAATGTGTGTCCTCACACGGTGGATCTGCTCCGTCTTTTATACCTTCCTTATAACCTACTGCGTTACGCTTTTAACTTATCTTGTTTATAACTCTTGGATCGTGCCTTATATTGTTTATATCATTAATTCTTGGACCATGCCTTATCTTGTTTATATCATTAATTCTTGGACCATGCCTTATCTTGTTTATATCATTTGACCGGTGAGAAGTGGTCTAATGGTCTAAGAAGTTCAAGTGGTCTAATGCAATAAACTTCATAGAAACGCTTAAGGAATATTTATATACATTCTACCGTATCTAAATATATATTAATTGCAGTGAGAAGGGTAGAGCACCAGCATGGTGTGATCGTATTTTATGGAAAGGAGAAGCAATCACATCAATTGATTACAGAAGTCATCCTGAATTAAAAATTTCTGATCATAAACCAGTTAGTGCAATTTTCGATTCTCAGGTAGATAAAAACATAATAATTCGGTTATTTATTAACCGCGCATTATTCAATTTCATGTTTTATAATAACTGTTTATAGATTAGAATTATTGACATAGCAAAATATCGCAAAATTCACGAAGAAGTGATGAAAAGGCTTGATAAATTAGAAAATGAATTTTTACCGCAAGTAATGGTGGATACAACAGAGATCATATTTGATACCTTAAAGTTTCTAGAACCTAGTAGCAAAGAACTTATTATCGCTAACACCGGACAGGTAAATCAATTTTTAATGAACGTATTTATACATTTTGTATATAATAATTACATTATTTAAAGGTACCAGTTCAATTTGAATTTATAAAGAAATTAGGCGATACTACTTATTGTAAAGACTGGCTCGATATAGAACCCTATAAAGGTTTCATAAAACCAGGTAATTTTCTTTCTTTAAGAAATGTAAATTAACTTTACCATAATTCTGCTTACTATATTTCAGGAGAAAAATGTGACACTAGATTCGAAATATATGTTGACAAAAGATCGGCATGCAAATTGAATTCTGGAGAAGATAAATTATACGATATTTTAATTTTACATCTTGAAGGAGGAAAGGATATATTTATAACTGTCACAGGTAAGAACATCATATGTTCATATATAATGGATTCCTAAACATAGGACTTTACTGGTGTAGCAATCAAAATTTGAAAGTCCATATAAAAAGAAACCACGCAATAAAATTTCAGTGTACTGCATTCGCAAAATAAAATAAAAATAAAACAAATTACATGAATCTGCTTTTCCAGGTACTTACGAAAGAAGTTGTTTCGGATCTTCCATGGAAGCTTTAGTTCATATTCCAGTACCAATCAGAGAAATTCCTGTTGGTAGATTAATGGAACTCGTTAGTATATCACTGAAATACAAATAAACACTAAAATATTACAATAAAAGTATCAGTATTTAATCTCGTTGCACCACAGGAAAATAATAAAAATCTTTCCCAAGAACCTTACCCTGTTCCAAAAGAAGTATGGTTCTTAGTAGATAGACTATATCGTCATGGCATAAAAACGGCAGGCCTTTTTGAAACACCAGGACTACACAGTGAAATTATAGCCATAAGGGATTGGTTAGACAATTGGAGCCAAGATCCAATGCGTATCCTACTATAAATATAAAATTTACAAATCAAAAGTGTCATACAATAACAATGATTCCTTATCTTTTGTATAGCTGGTAGCGTACACTCTGTTGCAGAAGCATTGCTTTTACTTTTAGAATCAACAGCTGAACCTTTAATTCCATATAATTTACATAATGTGTGTTTGAATACAGTGACTAATTATTCACAATGCAAACAAGTACGTAGATTAACTACATTTTATGCAAATAATAATATACATATATACGGATTCTTTCTTTTAATTTGTCTACAGATTGTAATGCAGCTTCCAGAAATAAGGAGAACAGTTTTTGTTTATATATGTTACTTTTTACAAGAATTATTAAATCATACTCAAGACAACGAATTAGATGCCAAAACTCTTGGTAAGTGTTTACTTATTTAATTACTCAATACGACGAATAACAAATTTATATATAATTTATTTTGTAGCGACACTATTTGGATCAGTATTTTTAAGAGATCCACCAAGAAGTAGAGGTGACCGAGATCAAAGAAGAATGATTCGTACTCAAATTGTTCAAGCAACAATTGATAGGAAGAAAGCTGCATTCGTTTATCACTTTTTAGTTAATGATCAAAGCGATTTTATTTTAGGTCGATAGTAAAACGTACCTAATGTAAACTTTAAAAGAAGCAGAATGAATATTTCATTTGTTCTATTTAGCTGAAATAATAATACAATTAATATCATGCTAAAAAAATATTTTGCGATATTTAGTATTTCTATGATAGTACTTAACTACGTAAACAAAATTTTGATAACGGCAGAATGCACGTATATAAAATAACTTGCCAATTTAAAAAAATGTGCTAGCTAAACACTGCGTGCTATTCCGAAATACTCGTAACTAGATGTTAAGTAAAAGAAAAAACCAAGCTACAATTTCATCTAGTCTCTCTATAGCCTGAAAAGGCTAAATATGTATTATGTAAATTTATTCACGAAAGAAATTATTCTTTAACTAAGTTAATTTTATATTACTTTAAAATTATTATTACTGTTTAGAATTACAATGATTTTAATATATAAATAATAATTTGAACATTTACTCAGGTTCAATATGTATGACTGTAATGTATTGGAAACACGTGTTAACTTTTGTATCAAAATTTTATTAAAAAATACATATAAAATGTGATAAATAACGTAGTTCGTAATATTTTATTTCCAGACAAAAGATGTAACAATCTATGAAAGCATATAGATAATGGTGAAGTCTTAAATGCAATTGAATTTAAAAAGGAACGGTTTTTGTAAATGTCATAACTTTGTACTAAATACAAAATGGTAAACATAAAACATTAATTGAAAAATTATGAAGCACGTCATTGAACTCGTATGCGAACAGTAATGTGATTTGTAAATAAATGACAATTCCGAACTTTTTTATGCAGAAAAAAATTAATAGATCAATTACTATTATTACAAAATACATAAAACATCAGAAAAAAATTAACAGATCAATTACTATTATCACAAAATATATAAAACATCAGAAAAAAATGATTAAAAGGCAACAAAATTTGTATTTACTATTTATCTTAGATGGCAAAAAACTTTAAATCTATTTTATACGAATGACGTATAAGTGATTACAAAATTTTAAAAGTTGAAATTTTTCTGTGCCTCTTCGGCTGTTTTAAATTCTAATTGTCCATCAGTTGCTGTGGGTGGTAATACTGCCTCTTCAACGTCCTGTAGATAAATTTTATGAATTACATATAATAAATGATAAGTAAATCACAAATATTAATCATAGAAGCTTAAACATAGAAACTTCAGAAATTTACTTACCCCATCAGAGAAAAATGTATCTATCATTGCAATAGCTTTTTGGTACACCTGCTCTACCTCATGATGCTGAAGATCCTCTAATTTGTCTATACCTCCAACTTCTTCTATCATAAGAGCAACACGTTCAACTTCTCCCATTTTTTCTGCCGCATTTAAAATATTAGTTAAACCATCCAAAACAACAAGCACCGTTTTCCATTCTTTAGCTTCTAACAATTTGCAAAATGGTGCTAACACTCCTAACTGTACTAGTTGAGCTAACTGCTGAACCGATCCGCCTGACGTTAAATTCGTTACAGCCCATGCTGCTTCTTTTTGGGATTTAAAATCTCCCTACATAAAATAATCCGTATTAATAATGATTAGCATAAATTATACTATTAATAATCATAATAAATACTATAATTGACTCACACACTGCAAAACGTGTATTAAAGGTGGTAATAGACCAGCATTTATAACATGTTGAATTTGTTCCATGTTACCAGCAGTAATATTACTAATAGTCCATGCTGCCTCTTTGACAATATTAATGCGATGATGCTGCAATAGCAATCCTAAATGTTGTAAACCACCTGCTGCAATTATTGCATCTGTTTGTGAATCATTGCCTGTAACTATATTTCCAACTGCACGAAGTGCTGGTGTTAACACTGTTACTTCAGGTAAAGCAAGCAATTCTACAAGTTTTGGAATAATTCCAGAATCAACAACAGCTTGTATTTTATCATTGGAACCATCAGTGAGGTATGAAAGAGCCCAACAAGCATCAGCTGTAATGATATATCATATTGTTAGAAAATGTATTAATAAGCAATATACAAAATCAACTTACCCAAGATATCTTTATCAGTATTACTAAGTAAACGGTTTAATACTGGAAGAGCAGTTCGTACAATTTCAAATGGAGGTGGTGGATTTTTATTACGACACAGATTTGATAGTGTCCATACAATATTACGAGTGAAGGTTACCTATATTAATAATAATTATTATTAATAGCCTTGTACTTATATAAAAAGAAATATACATATTATACATACAGAAGTATCAGGTTTAATTAATTCCAATAAAAGTGGCATAGTATCATGACCAAGAACAAGATCACGAGCCATTGGTCCATCACCAGCAATATTTCCAAGTGCCCACACTGCTTGTTCAGCAACATTGGGTGATGCAGATTTGAGTAATGCAACTAGTTTTGGTATAGCACCATGTTTAACAACAAATTGAGTTTGCTCTGTTGTACCAGATGCTACATTAGTTAGTGCCCATGCTGCTTCAAATTGCAATGCAGGACTGAAAGCATTTGAATTAAGTAACAAATAATTCATAAACTTAGTAAAATTAGAATGAATATACTATAATATATATACTTGTGGTTATAATCCAAAAATTCAACACATCGTGGAACAATTCCTTGTTTTATCATATTGTCTATGGGAGGATTCTTTTCCCGACTCAACATTTTTCTGCATGCTTGAGTTGCTTGAAGTTGAATTGTTTCATCTGAAGATTTCATATCATTAACAATGTCATTTATGGATGTAGAAAGTCGGGAATGACTATTTTCATCTGTGGAAGTTTGTTGTTCTTTGCCAATGCTTAAATTTCGTCGTTTAAACAATTGTTCATCTTTTCTAGCTTTACGCAATTCCACTGATGCTTCATTTCTTCTTCTTCTTGCTTCCTACAACAATGAGTTATATGTTTTACTAAAAGTGTAATATTTAATAAAAATTTGAACTTTATGCAGTTTGCAATTAACTTACATCGTGTTTGTAATTAAATTTAAAAGAAGATTTTCGGGCACAATCATCTTTTGGTGCGGGCATTTTCCAAATGGAAATCTCTGAAATTTATAAGCAATATTAATACTTAACATACATATTTACACGAATTACACGAAATTAATTTATAACATTTGTAAATATATATTTATAAAAATTTATTTCATGATTATACAATTTATAATCAACAAGTTGAATATAAATCAACAGATTTATAGGTTACTGTTCATATTTAAATGAGACGTTATTTCAAATCTGAGTTTCCTAACGGTTATTTACATGCTTCTTAAGTACTTTCTTTGTTACATGAACACTTTTTACAACACAATTTAAAATAATGAAATTTGTTCAAAATACATTATTTACCGTAAATATGACAATAAATATTAAAAGAAAACGTTGAGAATTTAAATTATTAGGCACTTTAGAATGATCACGACCTGCGCGTCAATACGCAATTGAGTCAGCTACGCGCGAGAGACGAAAAATAAACTATTGTCTATCTTCGTCCAATTATAACTTCCATTTTTGTGTGACGAAATAAGATACTGCATTACGATTGGTGGTTAAAATTACGACAATATATGATCAGTTGTTTAATAATTAACGTTCAAATTTTAAATTAAACTGTATCTCAAATATAATTTTGATCATTTATAATTTTGCTACACTTTCGTACTCAAGAAATAGTGCCCATGTGTTTGTATATTTTCTTCAAAAGCTGAAAAAACTGTTATTCTTATACAAGCATTTTATTATTTTTTAATTTTACTTTTCTATTATTTCATGATTTTAGTATTGTACAATAATTCTACTATTTTATTATTCTGAACAATTTTACTTCTAACAAGGGGAACATATCAACAAAGGAAGCTTGCAATTATCTCCTTTAATTCCGGAAATATTTTCAAAAATATGATTTCAGCCCTTATATTTGAGGGCTACTATCATCCCTTCAATGTGAACGATGGCCGATATAAAAAAATACGTGTCAAATATTTCCTTGAGAACTATCTTTCACATAAGTTTCATTGAAATCGGTGTGTCCCGGTTCGATATGTTCCCTTATAAGAATTTAAAATAAGTTCAGTTGACATTTAACCGTAATTTTACTCTGTGTATATATTCGCTTATGCCATAATATAAGAAATGTCCTACAAAAATAAATTACAGCAACCTAATAATCAATGTTTGCCACCAAATAAAAACCATCGTAACGGATGTTTATTTCAACTTGATACCATTGTGTAGGGTCAAAATGATACATGAACATGTATGTGTATGTCGCATATATGTATGTTCTATGACTGTACATCATATATCCTTTCGTAACGTTATTTACTTGTTTCTACAAAAATGCTATATAAAAAATTGAAATTTCTATAAAAGAATGTATAATCATTCAACATTAATAAAATGTAACTTATGCTTAAGGAACATACAGTGATCACCACTGTATTATTAACATTTTTTATATTATTGAAAACTTCATATTATTAAAGAATATATACATATAAAATAGTTTACAATAAATGTTAATAGAAAAAGATAATTTATATTACACAGCATAAATAACTTATCATCTATTTAATGTACAAAATTATTAATACTGTACAAAGATTACATAACAGGTATTGTAAAAAAAAACAGTGTTATTAGAATGTTATATATTTTATATGAATTACTTAGATTCATTCACTTTTAATATTATAAAATATTACAATTTTAAGCGTATATTTAAAAACGTTTTCATTGTATTTTTAATGAGATACAGATGTATCATAGTAGAATTTTTCTGAAGTAAATAAATGTTATTTCTTCTTCATATTTGCATATAGCTGGTACAATGTAAAACAACATATAACTTGTAACATATTCACTAAGTGGAATATTTTACTGTATCATGTTTGTGAATGGTTTCACGAAATACATGATTCCACAGTTTTTTTAACAGCATCACGCGCATATGGTATATAAGATAAAGAATACCATGTCATTGCCACCGATTGAATAATTATAAACAATAATGCCAAGCCTGGATTTTTGAGCTAAAAATAACATTTTACATATTAAATAAAATATATTTTGCTGTTATAATATATAAATATAATACAATTTATTTTTCTATACTTACATAAGCTGCAAATAGTGTCATTCCAATTGCAACAAATACTAAAATAGTTGCCACAATTCTTGTTGCAGCAAACATTTTCTTTAATTGACTACAAGGACCCATTAAGAAACATGTGCTAAAAATAACATAAAAAATATCTGCCTTAAAAAAATTTATATGTAATTCTCCAGATTTCAATTACTTTTCAGTGGATTTAATTTCCAAATAAGAATCAATGAAACCAACAATATTTCATATCTATAACTTATGAACTTTAATAAAGTTTACATTACTATATTGCAAAGGCTACTACTACAAAATCTTATAACAAATAACTCCAGGCACTATCTACCTCTCCTTTACCTCTACTTTATTTTTTGGGCAATAAGAAAGAGATTAAGCTAAGTTAATCAAATTCAAAAGAAGAAATTAAATTATTACAAAGTTAAGCATATTTTTCTACCTTGCTAGTGAGATGATATTTCCTAATGTATAAAACACAGCAAATAGTGTAAGTCCCTTGTGTAAAAATAAAGCAAAAGATCCAAGGAAAGAGCATAAAATGCCAACAATAAAACAAATAGCAAAACCTTTTATTCGAGTCGACCAACTCAATGTATTTTGGTCCATAACCTAAAAACAAAAGTATCATGTAATATATGTTAAATTAAAGTAAATATATTTTCATTGTTAATAAATAATGTTGGTGAAAAATAAATAAATTTTATATTTTTTTAATTTATATGCTTACCACAAAATCCACATCAGTCTTCCATTAATAATTGTGAGCATTTAAAATAACAATTTTATAGAAGTAAAATGAAATACAAAATATATTGTGGAAATTAATATAATTCAAATGAATTACCTGTCTAATAATACCGCTTTCTTCGTCGCATTGTTCATTGCCACTTAAAGCTCTTCTTAATTTATCCATTTTCGCTTTATGTCAGTAACTACTATTCTACAAAAAATAATATTCTTATCTGCAATACAAATATAAATTAATATCCTCCCATGTTATAAGTGGTCCATTTCTTGTAAATATGACTCATTTCAGTACTCAATATCAATAGGGTAACAATTATACGAAAAATAATATTAACACTTTATATATTAGAAGATTAACAATCAATGAACGTATATCTAGTAAAACAATGTAAACTTTCTTGTGATCAAACAAACACTGTAATTTACTATATAAAACATCTGTTTCTCTTTATGCTTCATACTTCAATACACTTTACATATCTATATATATATGCTTCAATACGTGAAGATGTGCATGATTCACAAAAGGATATTCAGTGATGCAACATAAAAAAATTGTTGAGTGATATTTATAAAACTAAAATGTTTCAATTACAAAGGTATTTGATAGGTCATAATGATAAACTACATAAATAAATATATTATTTACATATATATCAAACATAATGAATAAAGCTGTATGATATAGTAAATTAAATTCTTAATGCTTGCATGATAAAGTGTAGAATTCAAAAATAGTTTCATCAAATAACTTTAAATTTTTTTTAGACTTATACGAGGAAAGACAATGTTTATTTTTATGTAACTATTTTGTTTATTTACAATTATATTACAGTAGTCATTTTAAAATTATATATAATGAGAAATCTTTAGAGTTCGATTATGTATGTTACTATAAATACAAAATTAAGAAAAGAATGTATATATAATGTATACTTATTTATTTAATGATATATATACAACATACAAATACATTTAAAAAGAGAAATGTATTTTACGTATAAGCAGATGAAATTTCATGTACATAATTTGCAGCTTCTTCCTCTCCATTACCTCTTAACAAATTCTCCATATCTAGAAGAGATAAAGATGCCTGAACCTAAACAAATTTTTGTTAAAATAATTAAATGATTATATGAAATTTAAAGTAGCTTTATATTATAAAATATGTAACTTACATCAATATAATTTAATAAAAGCAAAGACGGACTTGATGAACTTTGATGTAGAGTTTTAAAAATATATTCAAAATTTAACTCTTTTATGAGTTTCTTCCAGCCTTCTGTTTTATCCAAAATATCAGATAACTTTTTTTTGTGTTCATCATTTAACCAACTCGTAGATAAATTTTTATCTTCGATTTCTAGTTTTGTAGTAACTGAACACATTTCATTTGTATTTTCTTCAGTTTTCCCACTAAAGAGCTGTAAGATCTTTAAAAAAGAATATTTTTTTAGTACTTACGAACTTACTATACATATAAAACTAACTGCTAAATTGACATTAATTTTTCTTTGACTGATTTTTTATTCGACTCTATTTGTGTAAATAACAATATAACATGTACGTATACAAATATAATAACGTAATTTACATCTGGTTTATTCATGGCTAAATCAAATGATGATTGTCCAGCAGTTCCTTCTGTATTTTCATCTCCTGAATCAATTTCCTCTTTTATAGTGACATTACCTCCTTTCCTTTTTTCTTCCTATTTAATTGATAAAATCAAATATGCTTAATAAATTTGACATTTAAAATAAATTTATAAAATATACGTGTAAACTGTAAAAAAAATACATACATTATTCATTTCTCGATTGTGATTCTGAATATGGGGATCTGCACCATATTGTAATAGTAGTGCACATAATTCTTTTGCTCTTACTCCAGAATGTACAACTGCAGTATGTAAAGCGGTATTGCCACTGAAATTTCTTTTATTTACAGATATATTTGTCTGTAATAAATAAAAATACGTGACATTGACAATAATTAATATGATAAATATATTAAAACAAAAATGGTGCACCTTTGTAAGTAAAAATTTAACAATGTTTTTATGTCCACCTTCTACAGCTATATGTAATGCTGTTCTACCATAAGACATATCCGTACTGTTTACATTTGCACCTGCTTTAACGAGGGAACATACTGCATTATATGAACCTGCTTCTGCAGCAAGATGCAATGCTGTCCATCCAGCATCATTGTACAATTCAATGTTAATTGCTTTCTCTGACAATAAAGCATCGACGCAAGCACCACCTTCGGGAACTGAAGTGTACATTAATAAACATAGATAATTGAATTTTTAGTGATTGAACTTACTTCTTACAGCAGCATGTAATGGTGAAAATCCATGTTCATCTATTCGATTTGGATCAGCTCCAAGCATAAGTAATGCTTCTGTAACTTCTGGTAGATTTTGTAAGACAGCATAATGTAATGGTGTCTGAATAAAGTATTTTGTATTAAAATAATTATATTACAGTATTTCATATTTTAATGTAATTTAATTTTAATTGAAAAAAAGAATATTTACTTTTCCAGAACTATTCTGCCCATTTACAAGTGATTTACAGTCTTTGTCAGTACTTATAAGCATTAGAATATATTTGACGATATCACGTTGACCATACCGAAGGGCAGCATGTAATGGAGAATCTCCATAGGTAGAACGATCCTTGAGCAGCTTTGGAATATGTTCTTTCATATTTGTTGAATCCATTTTCATACATTTTATAGCTTCAGTAAGTATATTTTTAGCAAACATTGTATCATCATAATACTAGCAAAGAATTTATGTTGATTAGTGGTTCAGAAATAAATTATATTAAATTTAATTTGAAACAATTAAAATAAAAAAAAGGAAGAATGTATACCTGTTGAGTTAATGGACCATCAGAAGTCAACATATTTCCATCGTTGTTTTCAATATGTAATAGATATTCTGCAAACATATTAAAGATTTTAGATTTTTAATACTTTAAATTTTAGAAGAACAGCACACTTCATACTCACGATTAATGTCCATACAATCAATGAAACTTTTTTGCATTGGTGAAGAACAACCTTCAGAAAGTAATCTTTTTATTTCCCTAGAAATATCTTGACTATCGCCACTTAAAATTCCTGATATATTGTCGACAGGAGCATTATAAGTTGGAACTATGTGTGACAATTCTGAACTTCCAGAGTGAGACATACGTTGCCGTTTTTTACCTATAAGTACATCATTTTAATTTTATTTTATATACTCAAAGCAATTGTTCTTTATCGTTTACCTATAATTTTGTCACTTGGTTTATACGTAAATTTTTTTGGTTCAGAATAATCTGCATCAGACGGTCGTTCTAACTGTATAAAAACTTCTTTTGGCGAAGTAATATTTTGATCTTTATATGGTGGAGTTCTGTAGAAAAAAAATATATATTAATTTGTATATAATAAGATCATTTATAATTAATTTATTTATTGAATTTAAATTCCAACATACTTAAATACAATAGCATATTGATGATGAACATCTAATTCCGTAAAGCGTCCATAAGCACTCCAAATTTCATGACCATTTTCATTTAATTCAAAAAATTTTATTTTAATATTTTCTACGGCAAAAAAATAAAAAATTAAAAAATAATAATCGTTTTATATTGTTGAGTTTCCTCTTCTTGTACATTATATATACTAATCGAAATAATATTTACTTTTTCCCACTTTCTCTACAAGTATAAATATTTCTTCATTTCCTTCAACTGAACTGGTATATTTATCAATCCTGCATATTTTAAGTTCTCCAGTTAATGCACTTTCTGGTAAATTACAAATATTAGTTTCTTAATTACCTTTCTCATAAATACAATACATAAACATAAGTGTTTATAAGTTTTAACATATTATAAGTTTTCACTTACTGAGATTATTAATAGAGTGTGAATAAACAGGTGCTGTTATTGGACACATAGTATTATCTTTATCAACAATAAATGCTTGAAAACATAATGCAACACTATTTAAATTCATACATTTTTGGTAGAATTCAGCATCAGCTTTAATCTTTAAAAATAACCATACATTAAAATAAGAGATCAAAATATTTTTATTAAAAAATAAAATTCTATAAAGTAATAATATTTTACACACCTGAGCTTCTTCTCGAGTACTAAGAATGCCTTTATTTCTTTCTAAAGCTTCCAGTTTCATCTTGCGAATAAGTTCATCTCTAACATGCTTTTTTGCAGTATGTATAATTCCCATTCCGTGAAATCTGTATGTTATATCAGTTAAATAAGTGTTTTATAATATCTGTGATTGATAGTTCTAAGTTAATGCATTTTCATTACATAAAATTAGTAAATTAGTATATCATATCACATACGCTACAGTATAACCAGTTTCAGGAGACACTTTAATATGATATGGTTCATCATAATCAACTCCACCATCTCTATATACTAATCTGTGTGCATGAGGTATTCTTCGACCTTCATCAGATGTAACTAATGTACATCTAATTATTGCAGGCTCCAAAAAATTGTGCAACTAAATAAGATATTTAAATTATTCAATAAATATATAAATAATTTATTAGATATGTTATATTATATGTACTTGTACTGTTGGTGGACTTTTTGTCCGGCTGCCGCTACTGTTTGATCCAACTAAAGTTCCATGTGTCCCCATCATTTCTGACTTGTACCGGAATCTAAATTTTTCTACTGGTTGTACCAAAATTGTTATATGTGGTTCTCCAATTACTTGAATAAGAATCATAAAAATATTTTACCATATTTTATTTGAAGTTTTATTATATAAAAAACTATTTAAAAATAAAATATACAAATTACTTATTACATATACCTGTTGCATTCTTTAATGACATAAATTCACTATCAGTGAGCGGCGACATCAAAGAAGTCCTGTGCGAATCACTAAATGGACTACAACTACTTTGAGTATTCATTGCCGGTATGTCTGAAGGATAAAAATATGCAGGTATATTTTTTATTAGAAAAACATATGTTATTCAAAAACTTAAGAAATACACTATTTGAAGTATGATATATGTGTGAATACTTTTTGTGACATTTGCTTGATAAGTGTATCATGAAAGTATTTAATAAAAAACATAATTAAATTAACAATTACCATAGTCAAAAGGCAAGAAATTCTCGTTTTCACAAACATTGTTTAAAACCGAGTAATTTTCATAAACTTCAGGCATTGTGCGTTGTTATAAACTGTTTCACAAAACTTAATAAACGTTCACTATTTTTATTATGATAGAATGTACAAATAATGAATATTAAACACTATATAAATAATATGTAAAAGTAAAATAGAAAAGATCTACGACGGCACAGCACGGTTCTCGAACTACTTGCATACTCACCAACATTTATCTTTAATACGTCAAAATATAACCTTGATGGTAGTTGTAGGGTTTCCCCGTATGAGCTCAATACAATGAACCAATCATTTTTTACGCATAATTTTTCTTCAATAAGTGATCGTAATGAGAACAAAGATCTTGATTCAGAATATAATAATCTAATGTAAATGTGTAATTAGTTATAACTAATGTATTTTGATTACATGTATTCGTATTTATGTTTATATACATGCAATCCTGTTATACATATAAATACATATGTATTCAAAATTGAAAAATTGATAAATCAGCACATAAAAAATCGAAATATGCATAATCGACAACATCAATAATGTTACAAATATTAAACCTAGATCAATTTGTTTAAATTGAAATTCTAATTGAAGTATAAAAGTTCAAAACAGAACTTTTTTATTGAAATAATATATAGTAACAAATCGAAAAGTTAATTTATTTTTTCAAAAATGTATATTGTGTGAAAATATTTAAGAGAAAAGAAATATTTTTATATCGTCAGTGAATACGCTCCTGAACCTGTGCATAAGTCATATTTTATATGCATGCAAGTTACATTGTACATCTATGACAGCCGCCGAAATGTTAGCAATGTGTGATACGTATAAGTGAAAGTTTTCTATCTTCCTCTTTCTCCGCTATTTATCTTTTTTAATATTATATCAATAGTGCTAATATTTTATTTGACTGATATCTGTTTAATTATCTTTATCTTAATAATTTCACATATTTTCTTTAACTCAAGAAAAGGTCATCAACGGAACATCGTATGTATAACGACAAAATTCCATTGTGCACCCGAAACTATATATGTAATATCGAATAAATTAATTTTAATCATAATTTGTAATAAACTTTTTGAATAATTATAACCATACTATGATTTTAATATAAACGCTTCTTTCTAATAAATTGTACACTAAATGATGATTATAGACTTCAAGAATTTCTCAATACTCAGAAAAACATTTTTGTACATTTACACAGTAAGGTAAACAATTGTATTATAAATTATAAAATAGTATATACAGTTAACGCACATACAGAATATACTTTTAAAGTAAAACACAAACGATTAAAAGGTACGAATTTTCTTAAACCGGGAAACAGAAAATGACACGCAAAGATAATGACGCATGTCGCGTGAAAAGATATACGTATCCATATAGCATAGTTGCATGCAGGGCCGTCTTAACCAAGTACGTGTTTAGAGCGTCGAGAGAAGCAACCTACTACAATTGTTGATAACTAAATTTAACTAAACGTTCAAAATTTCGAAATCTTAATGTTTTAAATTCCAAAGCTCCAAAGATTTTAAATTTTACAGTCAAAAAACTCTGAAGTTTTAAGATTCAGAAATTCCAAAGTGGAAAAGTTCTAAAAGCCCAAAGTTCCATTTCGTAAAATAAAATTTTGTTGCAATGTGTATTTTAGATTAAAAATATATACTTATATGAATGCACAAAAATCCTGGAAGTGTTTGGGGTCTCTCGAGGTCTTAGTTCGGCCCTGATCACGTCGCGAATATATATCTATACGAAATACGTATACAGGTATCAATCAGCTGGGTGCACGTGAGCACAGAACACGTGCATCAGTCATTCGTAGCGTGTGGCAGTGTTGTGCGCGGCTCAAACACAGCGGTAAGCTTGCTGCCAGATCAAGACCGGTTTACAGAAACAAAAATATTTAAATACCAGGTTTTTCGTGACAAGAGTTTTCAGAAACGTAACGTGATAAACGAATTCTCCATACAAAAAGTAAAAACAATTTTATTATATTTAATACGTATTTCGTTGATTAATCGTAAAATAAATATCTACATTCGATAGGTGTGATCAATCATTCGAGCATTGATTCCATTTTTCCAAGGAAATATGTGTAACTAAGTTTGGCGAGTAAATTGCAGAAATTCTTGAATGATTCTTCATGAAAAGGAAAGTTGTGATGTTAACAGATGTGAATAGTTTGAGAACATAATATTTCTTTGAAATGTGATTGACAATTATTGGTTAGAATGTCGATATACGACAGCAGTGTACTAATCATATGGATATTTGTTTTAGGTACAGCATCCAGATTGATGCTAACGTTGATTCATTGCAAAAGTAAATGGGTTTCGCTTCTAATCAATCCGAATTCATTTTGCAAAGAATTTTTTATCAATCTGCCCACTTCTGTAGTGCAATTTGCGATCACTTGGAAATTACCGTTTTGGAACAGCGTAAAATTCAATCACAGCCAGGATAATAGGTAATGACTTTAACCTTAATTTGTGATCGTTCGTGACATGTCATCATTTTTATTTTTCGTTTATTTCGAGACTAATTGGCGGGAAATATACGGAACGTTTAAATTCATTTATTGAGGGTTTCAGAAATCGATCTTTGAACGACGCAATGTAACTTTGCATCGTGAAAAAATCATGATAAACCTTTTAGAAATATTGCCATCGATATCTGTTTGCGAACTATTGCACCGTATATCGGTACTACGTTTAATTCCTTATCCGGCAATAGAATAAATATGCAAAGTCATGGTTGTTAATTGTATTTTGTTGTTTCTATTTCAAACAGAATGCAGTATTTACGGAATATAATTTTTTCAAGTTAAAAATATGTAACACTGATTGTTATTAACTTGGTAAAAACTGTTATTTTAATAATGAGGCAAAAAGAAACGAAAAATTTGAAATTTTCTTATTATTGTACTTAACGTATCGATTAATACGGGGATTACAGGTGGTTAATGACGTCGCAGCGCTATAATTAAAACCATTAAAAAACGATAAAAGTCTGAATACCATTATTGACTCTGGGTTTCAAACTGACGTACATTATTGGGTTGTAATATAAATACGTAATGTTAATTGTTTTTTCGCAATACAGTTTTTCCCCCACGATATAACATGTGGTTATACAACGGTAATATAACGCGTGGGTATAAAACGATATAATGCTTGTTATAGAGCAGTGGTGCGATGTACCACGATATATAATATTTTACGCGATGTGTTGCAACATAGCACGGAAGAATATACGATATATGGCGATGTACAACGCTATAACAATAGAATATTTTTTAACAGAAAAATAATTTTGTAATTAATTTATTATTTTTAACTTATCAATAACAGGTTGTTTGTCGTAATAGGTTCGATAAATGATCGAGTATTTCCCAATCGATGTTTAATTAGTTAACAATTTATATCAGTTTCCTTTCTCTTCGTGATACACGTGAGTCGTAACACGTGAATGGTCTACTGGGAACTGGCAACATGCTGCATAAGTCCATGACCTCCTTTTGCACATTTCAACGTTTTATTAATCACCAGAAATGTTAAATTGTCGATTATTGTGTAAAAATTGGGATTATTCCTTTGAGACATTTTTTAATGTATTCAATCAACTTTAGAAATTCTTCGCGCTACTATTCACACAGAGGGTGGAAATTTGATGAACCTTTTATTCGAATCCTAGCTCTGGTTATCACGATACCAAGCACGTGGTACTTTAGAAGTAATTGCATGAATAGCAGCACTAAATTTGCCCCTATACAGAGTTGATTTGTGAATAAAATAGGGTCTTTCATATTTTCCGACAGTTTCATTACCTTTTGCTAGTTGCTCAATTCTTTTAAATTATTGCTCTGTTATTAATTGCGACTATAATTGCAAAAGTATGCACTTCAAATAACTGAATAATGAACGTACAGTAAAAAGGTAAAATCAATGATCTAAAATTAATACTTTCGCTTTGTCCAAATTGCCGAAACTGTCCTTCCCAACCACCCAATTTCATTACGGTATATCGAGCATCCTGAAGCCAATCATGCCATTTATACCGATCCCTTTATCGTTAAAATCCACGTGATCATTATATCTAGACACGTGAATAGCCTACTTATTGTTGCCTCGAGGATCGTTTAGTCCGTGAACAAGTTCCGCATGCGGTCTCCCGCGGTCCTTTTACCGGTCTCACCGTCTTAAGTTGTACACTCCCCTTTAAAGGAGCACGTTGTAACGACACATACCTAGGCACGTGCATGGCCTAGTCGCCTGGCCGACTCTATGATCCCGATGTTGGGGCTTGCACAACTATTACGTGCCTTTCCAATCGTCCTTTCGCTTTTTCTCTGCATCTCCACCGAGAAGGCCGCACGAACGAACTTTGTAAGACAGTGTGATTCTCGACAGCACTGTATTCGTTTGCACCAAGCATTTCCGAAAAGATAGTCGCGTATCGTCTGCATGTTTTCACGGATATCTTCATTGCAGACCATAGTGTTAATTTGAAAATCAAGTTATGCATTCCCAGAATTTCTAACAGCGTGATATTGCAATCATCACAGTAAGCTTTAAATTTTCTTCCGTTGTTGATGAAACGTTCCGCATCGTAACACTTTTAATGATGAAATAGGAACGTCTCAGATACTTTCCCTGTTTTGGTGGTGAAATAGTAATCTTCTTAGTCGAGTTAGCTTTAAATTTTCATCTTGTCAGCAATGAAATAGAAACGTTTCAGTTGTGCAAGTAAGCTTTAAATTTGCTTATATTAGCGATAAAAGAGCGGTTGTGACACTAAACTTTAAATTTACCACTTCCTGTGAGATAGACATGCTCTAGGATAACAGTGCGCTTTGTCTTTTCCGGACAGTCAAATAATAATGTTCGGAACTATTAATAATCTATAACATAAAAGCAAGTATGTATGTATCAAAACATATATTACTAAATTTTTACTATTGATCCTAAGTTCCAAATTGATCTTTGGTTCTTGCTTTTAGAGTTCGTTTGAATAAATAGTTATTACAATGAAAAGTTAATGTCTATCATTGAGGGGGCTGTTAAGTATCATGATAGAATCACTAATTTCGAATTACGAATTTTGCAGTTGATAAACTTGAGGATGAACATTGTTGGTTATTATTCGTGGAAACAGTGTTAATTATAGTTATTAATGAAACGTTTGCTGGTAGATGCTGGCACTAATGAAGACTGCAAAACCCACTTTCCTGGAGATCGATAATGACAAGTTTGAAACCATCATGAAAATATCAAACAAGGATACGATCGAACAAAAGAAGGAGTGTTCCAGTAACGATGCAGACCCCTCAAAAACTTTACAACTGTTACGAGTCAAGGGATTTCCCCGATTATTACCTGAAGGTGTGATCTGTTATTAGTTATACGATATCTGATATCCAATCGTTATCTCTCACTTATGAAGCTATTTATGTAACTTATACGATATCGATACTCGGCTGCAACATAGGCTTTCTTTGTTTGAACATAAATGTGGAAGAAACTTTGGAAAAACTTAGAGACAGACTTTAGAGGAGTCTAGTGTAGTATATAAAGTCCAAATTTCTAAATTTCCGAAAATCATAAAATTCCCAAATTCTAAGGATGATTGTATCGACATTCCTTTTTTCCGTTGAATTAAAAGAGGTCTACGTTGCACCAGTTTCAATGACTTCCTTTTCAAATTTTATCTCGTGATTTAATTATATTACAGGTATTCAGGCGTTAGTCAGTTATTGCCGGTACCTACAGGAGCTATCATTATCGTATTCGCTTATCAGTGACGACTTGCTACTAGCTTTAAGTGCAGAGAAACAGATTCAGTTAGAAACACTACGGCTGGAAGCGCATCCGGAGACGAAACCACTTCCGCGTGTCAGTGACAAAGCATGGTTTACGTTTTCGAGTAGTCTTCCAAATATAAATCTTGTATTGTGAGTGTATTTCTATTTTGGATATTCAGTATTGGATGTCCTATATTCTAGGTATCTCACATTACGCAAGGGGACAGGATAACTAGCGTTTAGTTCTTACTTACTTAATTATACCAGTACAAATAACTCATTTTGTCGCATTTTTATTCTGAAGATTATATAATAAAGAAAATTAGTCATATGACCTTTTAAAATTGACTTAGCGATTAGAAAAAGTTTGTAAAAAAATCGACTTTTTGAATCCGACTGACAAGTCTATTCTCTTAAAATGCCATGTCTGCTTATGAATAAGCGAATGAATCATTATTCTACAGTGAAGTAAATAATGTTTTGTTTGTACATTGCATTAGGTTATCTTACATGACAAATGATGATGATCAGACACCGCTGATTGCTCCTTGCGTTCCTATTACACATCTTTACTTTGGAGAAGCGCCATCCGAAGCGACCGTGTTATGCATTGGTTATCAATGTCCTCGATTGGTCGAATTGGTAATCGCTGCTTATGGACCTGATCTACTTGATCACGCCTTACTCTCTATCGCCGATGGTTGTCCACGTTTGAACGCCGTTGGTTTGGGCGATTGTGAAGTCACGTATGTATTATAATAACGTTTACGTTTACTTTGTATTGACATAGATGTGCCTCCTCTAACTCACATGTATGGTAAATAGCTATAAATTTAGTTACTTTTATTTGAATTTGCTAATTGATCAATAATTAATACAGTATACTAGTGAAGATTATATGAGAACATCATTTTGTTCTTTTCCATTTCTCTTCCAGTTATTTTGCAATTTCAGCTATAAATTAATTATTGCTGCAATTTATTGCAAAACCAGCATGGCATGGTTACATTAACTGTTGCTAATGATCTTTTTTTGTCATGGTTAGTTGCTCAGGATTATTGGAATTTGTTACACGGTGTGCGAAACGTTTACAAGTACTGTACGTTTGGGAAACGGCATTGGTCGAGGATTCAGATCTTGATGTCGCAACTGTATCAAAGAATGTGTCGTTGCTCCTTGGACGTACTTGGGTACCTGAATATATACCGTTGTATTGAAGCTAGATAAGTAACCGAAGCAATTTATATCCCATGTGATTGCACATAGTTGCTGACAATAGTTTGCGCATATACCGTAAATGTGCGTAAGTGATAAATCAGACTTTACAGATAACCCTTTTCTATTTTTTACATAAATCAATTATGTAAGTGACCACATTATTTTGGATCGTAGATTAGATTGTATTGTATACACGTTTCCAATATTCTTACAAGTACTATATATAAAAAAAGTATTTCAGAAGAATTTTAATTTTGTTAATTTTTCTTTAAGGAAAAAAGAAAATGATTTGTATATAATTTTCTATGTTAGCAAGGGATTAGCAATTGTTATTAGAAAAACCATAATTTCGTTTCATTGTAGTTCTCATTAAGTTGTATTTATAAGTTGATGTTCGAACGATTTCGTGTAGTTCATGAAAAGCTGAAACTCTTGGCGTCGTGAAAAATTAGAATGAACAAAAAATGCCTCGTATTGTAAAAATTGCTCGTATCTGTTAATACCAAAAATATAAACTTTATTAGATTATAATGGTATCCTTTTGCGTGTGATGTATATAAAATAAAATAATATTACTACTTATTTACCAACTGTCGCTCATGATAGATATGTATAATATACATTAATTGATATAGTCTATAATGTTATTGTAATATAACAGAATATGTACATTATTTCTACATTATAACACAATAAATGGTTGGATATACTTAGTAGTTATATCTAATAACGTTATCACTTAATGTTTTTCACGATTAAACTTCTTTCTTTGTTTGTTTAATACACGTGATTATTTTTATTTCTTTTTATTAGCATTTTGCTGATGCTATTCTAAAGATGCGAGGTGCTCAGTCTTGTATCCCAGCCGATATATCCAATCTTTTGTTTTATAAGGCCGATTCAAAATTTTCATGTTCGAACAACTTACGTATTTCGGTTGCTTTTATTATAGGGATGTACGGAATTCAAAAGCTTCGACATACGCGCGCAGTCTAATTTCGGGTTAGTTCGACAAAAATCTACACTCTGATTTTCAAACAAACTTCCCAATTTAGAAATTTAGAAGTTTCCAAATTTTCTATCTAATCATCTAACTCGATTCTGTCTAAAGTTCCAGTTCTCGAAGCGCAGAAAAATCCGTACACCTCTAATTTACGACAATGTATGTTAATACGTATAAGAATCTGCATCATTTTTTGTAAAAATTTTAATGTTATATAAGATATAACATGTTAGCGTATCGAACAAATATTGTTACACTCTTTAGGAGCATCATAACATCTTCCTTTTTGACTGTTTGTAAGAAACAGCAGTTTTAAAAAACATGATAATAATAATAAAAGTTAACTTATTTGACATAACACAACAATGGCATACACTTGTTACGTTATCGATTAGAAAATGCAGTATTCGTTACTCGTAGAATTTTTTAAGCAATTAATAAATGATAAGCGTACGCAAAGATCTAATTTAAGGCTTAAAGTAACAGAGCCCTTTGAACACGTTTGCCGTACATGTTAAAATTATACTATCTCTTCATTAATATCAATACGAATATTTTAACGAGAAATATTGAAAAATTCTTAGGAACACGTAGAAAAATTATTCTAATGTAAATGTATGGCTTTTGTTCTTAATCTTCTATGTTCTTAACATTCTTGTTGCGAACATGGATCTAGGTTTCTTAAACTAAAAATTATTTTTAAAAAGGGCTCAAATACACGTAAAATATTTCTATGAACAAGAAAAAATGTAATTTTCAATTTTATTATCATTGCCCTATTAACAATCACTCTGTTCCTGAATTGCACTGATTTTTATAAATTTACTATGTAAATACTATTGTTAAGTCTCATTCAATATGAGCATTCACATTATTAAATAATGTAGAAGACGAACGGAGTTTTCTTTTCGTTTTTTAAAATAAAATGTAAACACAACGAATTATTCGCAACGTTTACAATAATACGCGTGTGATCTACTAAAATTTTGTATCACCAAAGAATCAAACACTTGCGCATTAACTGAAACTTAATTACATACATAATAAATTTTCAGACATGATCTGTATAGTGCTAGTAGATTCTATAACATAGTAGAACTATTTACATTGAATATTTTCCTTAATAATAAAATTCATTAATATTTCTAACGCTTTGCAGGAAAATCAATTTAAAATATAAAGTAATTATAAATCAAACTTTGCTCTACACAGATCACAGTATATATCGAGGTTTAGAACGGATTTTAAACGCGATTCACAGCTGCATACAAACTATTTAAAATATCATTAACTTTTAGCACCACCTTAGGCATATTTGCTATCTTTTGTATCTGCTACTTTTGGCAAAATAATAGTAACGCTATTGTTACGCAAGTTCACTATTAACAGGCATAACAAAATAGGTCAGCTATTATCCTATATTATTAAAAAGGAGCAATCAAACAAATGGACGGGTTGGTTACTTACTCTACGCGTAATTTAAGTTTGGGTACACGTAAAACTAACGCAGCTTTAAAAGACATGATATTTTTGAGCATCGCGGCTGCTAAATTTGCTCGTGGGGCCTTTTCTCTAAATGTATTTAACGTACAATTTTCTCGTAACTATTTCGTTATTGATTAATTAATTTTAAAAAACTTTGAGACTTTTCACGTCATAGTCTTTCTTTTTACATCTTTTACTTCTTACGAAAATCTACGATAATTATAAAAAGCTTAAGCCCCAAGAACAAAATAGATAATATAATTATTATGATTGCCTCGGCGCACAATATATTTAACAATAACACACTTATTGTGTTCGTTCTGATACACTTTACTCAAAATAATAGTTTTCTTTCCATAATAGATTTCTCTATTATTTACGCACCTGTATCTGTTACTTGTTAAGATATGGCTTCTGGTGTGGACCAGTCATATCAATAAAAACATTTCAAGTACCTGAGTCGATCCTACAAGGATTATAGAAGAATATTGTAAATTTTCGAGTTTAAATGCCATGGTACAACTTTCTAAATCATAATTTATACATACCTAAAAAAAACAATCAATCGGGCATATCAATGGATACTATGGGTACCACAGGTTTTGTTAGGTCGATCTTCTTGAAATGTTTTTCATTCTTTTCTGAGACCATTGGTTCTGATGGTGGTTGATCTTGTTCGCTTCTTGGTTGATAAGAAATATTACCATATTCTTGAAGCAATGGGCATAATCCTAATAAAAAGTGACAAAAGTCTTTCCTGATACCAAACCACCCTAAAATTAATAGCAACATTTAGGTATTAATATTATTACTATAATGTTTAAGCTTTTATAAAAAGTGCTTCTTACATCTATTTCCTCCTTTTGCATCGAAAGACATGAAAATGAGAGTTATGTGAGATATTAAAAGTGGCATTGCTACTGTAGTATAATTTAATGAAGTATCCCCATCCAATTTGTTTGCTATTAATACCTAAAATTTGTTGAAACAATATTAATATAACATTCAGAGATTACTTTGATGTTTCAATAAAAGTTATGGCTCTTACTTGGAACACTAAAGTTGGAACCACAAGAAATGTATATGCCAATGCAGAATTTAAAGATGTCCGCCTTTGTCTGGCATTAATCTGTGGTGTTCTTAATAAAACAGCAGCAAATACTATTGCATATAGAACTGCTACTAAGGATAAGCATAATAGTGCCCAAAGAGGCACAAATACTACTTCCCAACTCCATGTTACAAAGCCATCTAATCTTAATGCCAAAAAAATAAACTGTAATACATTGACTGCACAAAATAATTCAAGTTCAAATGATCTATCATGTTTTGCAGCCCAGATACAGACCTAAAAATATAAAAATATTTGTATTGTTTGAAAATTAATTTGTATCACTTTTGTATGAAATTTAAAATTACTTACAGCTATTGATACTATAGAAATGAAGATAAGTGGTATAAATACAAGTATCCAAAGATGCCTTTCAGATTCTAATTTATCACATACTAATAATTCAAACATTAACAAGATCAAATGTAATGCCAAAGTAATTAACATTGCTTTGTAATGTACATAAGCATCTCCTTCTAATCTTGCATGAGGATGTCTCCACCAAACATAACTTCCAACAGTAGCACCCAGAATTACCATACTCTTCCAAAACCATATTGGAATAAAGACAGTCCAATAACTCCATTCAATGAAACCATCCAAGCGAAGGGCAAACAAGATTGTAAATATCATTAAACATGAGTGTACCAAAAATTTGCTAAAATATAAAGTAAAAGGAATTAATATAATGTTACTTTATCTTTATATATTTTATTTCACTTATATATATTCGTATTACATATTAAATTTAATATTAATATAATTTTTAAATATTTGTTAAGATCAGAACTCGCAGTAATACTTAACACATATGATATTAGATATTTCTCAAAATGATTACCAAATTTAATAATGGCAATTAACTTAGTAAAATATTTTTCTACTATACATAAAACAATGAATTACATTATGAAATTCGATAGTAAGTAAACTTTGAATAATTTATGTTACAGTCAACGATATTATAAAAATGATAAAATATGCAAAACAGAACGACGAAAATTCGCCTAAAATAAATGACCGACCTATTTAAAAGTATATCTTACATTAAAACGGGAAATATCAATAGGCTGAATTGCCAAAAAGATTTGTTGCAATTTAATTCGTGTAGATGTAACAAAGAAATAGCATCGAAAATTAAATTATTTAGTTTCTACGTATATAAAAATAATACTTATTTTTATTCATCACTTTCCCTTTTTATTATATAAATTCTTATAAAAGAAACTTTAACATATTGCATAAATTCATTGTTTATTCGTTTGAATAAAATCTAAATAATCCGCGTGTAAGGTTTTACCTTGGATTGAAATCTTGAAACAATGTTTGCAGATTCATGATTATCAGAAAGGTTTTATAGGCCAACTACTTGATACAAATCTTCGTGATGACCACCATGTATACATACATTCCACTAAAAATCGCTTCATTTACAACAAAATTTATCACGGAAGAACACAAACGGCGGATTCTGCATTTGTGTTCAAAGAAAAAAATAAACCCCACCGTATTACATGCAAAAATTCGAATTGTACTGAAACTAGCCAAAGGCCAACAGCTGACGACATTCGATATATGTAAATGCAACTTAAACGTTAGCAGGAAACTTCGTACTTGTTTAAAATGCATGTATAAATTAGAATTTGCAAAATATGTAATTATATATGTTTTTAAAACAATTTTTTACCAATGTTTTAATTAATTTTCGTGATCATTATAAGTAATAAATAATTTAATAATTATCTACTTTGTATTATATTTACAAAAATAAAAAAATTTGATGTTATTATTTTCTATGTACTCTTTTCTACAGCGAACATATCTGGTTTAACTTTAATATTATGTCTCTCAAAGTAGCTGCTAAAGTTTGAGCCAGTTTGAGGTATTTAAAGTGAAAATCGACATTATTTGAAAACATCTACAAGTTTCCAAATATTTGTCATTTTATATTACCATGCATTTACAAATATTAATACTTCCAAATTAAAAGTTTGTAAATTAACAGTAAATAAATAAAAAAAAGTTATGTTGAATATTAATTCTTTTACAAAATACATATGTATAACTAAAAATTGTATAGTTATACAGATAAAAAATTAAGTAAGAGTAAACAAAGAAGTGCAATTAGGATGTAACTTGAAAATTTAACTTTTGAATACTATACGATACAGTTATAAACAATATATTTTATTTCTTAAATCGAGATTATTCAAAATATAAATATACAAGTGTTAACCAATCAACACTGACGGATGTACCGCTAATCGATAGAGTGTTCTGCCTGTTTCCGCTTTGAGACAAGCGTGGCTCTTTTCGTGTGTAACCTCAATCATGGCGGTGGGTAAAAATAAGGGACTTTCAAAAGGTGGTAAAAAGGGTGTGAAAAAGAAGATGTAAGTAAATTATAATATCTATTTATTGTATTTTAAATACTTTTTATATAAAAAATATAATTTTTTGTTTGATATTTTTTAAGATGCTTAATATTAAAGTAGATTCTGTGCAGATGACATTCGAATGTTCATTTGTATCGCACGTTTAACATCTCACCCTATCAATATTCCTGTAAAAAATAATTAAAGAATATCATATATTTCTTGCTTTTATATAGGTATTTTGTTAATATGGTCTGTATGATTCTTTGTTTATGATTTTTATATTTTATTAAATATTCTTAAAATATTAAGTATTTTTCTTTGCTATCCATATTATCAACATTTATTTGATTTGTTCAGAAATTATATAATTTAAACGTGAATTTCTACTTATAAAATATCATGATTTTATTGAAATATAAATTGTATGCTGAGATTGTCATGTTTAACCTCAAAGTGTAATGTAAGTGCTTCAATCCTAACCTAATTTTCTTTGGTTACAGCGTTGATCCATTCACTCGTAAAGACTGGTATGATGTTAAGGCACCGTCTATGTTTACCAACCGTCATGTTGGCAAGACATTGGTCAATAGGACCCAAGGAACAAGTAAGACATTTTAAAATTATTTAAAACATATTTGCACTTCTAGTTCTATAGGAGCATTATTGTGAAGTATAGAGATATATTCAGTGCCAAATAGAATTTTGTTTCTAAATATTATTCTTTTATTTTATAGAAATTGCTTCTGAAGGTCTGAAGTACAGAGTATTTGAAGTGTCCTTGGCTGATTTGCAAAATGATGGAGATGCAGAGAGATCTTTCCGTAAATTCAGGTTGATTGCAGAAGATGTTCAACACCGCAATGTATTGACCAACTTTCATGGAATGGATTTGACTACAGACAAATTGAGATCCATGGTTAAGAAATGGCAGACATTAATAGAAGCCAATGTTGATGTAAAAACCACTGATGGTTATCTCCTTAGAGTTTTCTGCATTGGTTTCACCAATAAGGACCAATTGAGTACCAGAAAAACATGTTATGCCCAACATGCACAGGTTAGTAGTTGCATAATTTAATTCAATTTTTCATTTTTTATGGTTGCAATTCAAAGTTCATGAAAGTTGTAAGAGAGCTTTTGTGATTCATGAGATTGCATATAGTAATAGGCACTCGCTTACCACATTATTTTTGGTAAAAGAAATAATGATATTTGATGTTGCAACAATTATAATAGAATTCACGATAATCATACAATATTATATGCACATAAAGTTACATATATCTTGGTATGTTTTTGTGTTTAGGTTAAGAAAATCAGACAGAAAATGGTAGACACAATTACGAACGACGTCACCAAGAGCGACTTGAAGGGTGTAGTCAGCAAGCTTTTGCCAGATGCTACTGCTAAAGATATTGAGAAAGCCTCTCAAGGAATTTACCCACTCCATGATGTCTACATTCGTAAAGTACGTATCTTTGAGTACACTGTAATTTACTCTTAAGTGTCCTAATAATAGTCGTAATGGTCAAATGTAAATGATGTATATATATTATAGGTTAAAGTATTGAAGAAACCACGATTTGAATTGAGTAAGTTATTGGAGCTCCACGGTGACGGTTCAGGTAGCAAGAGCGAAGAAGTGGGTGAAACTGGCTCCAAAGTCGATAGACCAGAAGGTTATGAACCACCTGTACAGGAATCCGTTTAAGGGAGTAAAATTCTCTTTAATTATTTGATATAAATAAAAGCCACGTTCCAGTGCAGATATTGCTTTCAATTTTATTTTCTCTACCCCGATATATATTCTGTAATTATAAAGGAACATAGAAATAATTTAACAAAATTTGATTTTGGTTGTAAATATTTATTATTGAAAAAATAGTCTTTTATAGTACAATATTTAATTTGTTCAAATAAGCTAATATAGAAAGAAATCGTAGTTTATTTGGTCATCTTACGGTGCAAAGGTACTAAAAATACTGTAAAGTAATATGTGATTAGCGCAAAAGCGTCCGTTTAGCATATGACCAACTTCCTATTAACAGCGCTCTAAAGCATTCGCTCCAGGATGCCAGTACATAGATCAACAGTATGAAGAAAACTATTTTTGTAATCACATCAACCCAGTACATCCTAAGATTACAAAAACAAAAATAATTTTTACATTAAAAGTTTGAAATAAGAAGGATTATTAGAAAATAATTACACAAATATAGCTTACAATTTCAAATGTCTTCGAGCAGCTGGCAAAGTTTCAGGTGGTTCATTTAGAATATAAATTCTTGCTGCTCGTATGCATGTTTCAAAATACGCATCTATGTCCATATCTTCACCGTGTATTTGATACTTCTTATACTCTATGGGATTTAGTTTTTCTCGTATTTCGTATATATTTTTATTTTCGAAATCCCATTGATTGTTAGCATAATATTCGAATACTTCGAAACCTTTTTGTATTCGACGTTGTACACGACACATTCTATGCGAAATCATTTTTTACAATCGTCTAATTACTTTGATTTAGAAGTAACTTACTACAGATTGAATCCATTATACGTATACTTACATTGGTTTATAACCTGCAAGGAAAATAAGCGCATCTATGAGGTAGGCTGGTATCGTGTGGAATAAAAACACACATATATTATGTATCAGTCTTGATTTCTTCATGCTTCCACCTGGATACCAAACAACTCCATTTAAAGGCACTTTTTCTGTGATTTTTCGCCCACGTGCGATAATTTCTGCCCAGGATACCTAAAAGTATCTATGTTACAGTGATTGTTCTTGATAAACAGGGCAATATATTTATGTTTTTAAAACTAGTTATTCACTTTGAACTCGCTGCTACTTGTAAGATTGTAAACTCTCTTTTCATGATCTTTGAGGTAGATGAAATTCCAAGAACTGGCGAGAATTACATTCACTGCAATATCAACAGGTAGATAATCTGCATAACCATTTTCGTTGCAGTACATTGTTCGTATAACACCTTTTCCAGCTGCTATTAACAGTCCTGTAGGACCATTGATGTTATCTGTCCACCCAGGTATAGGTTCTTTCCATACAGGTATGACTATACTAGGTCTACAGTTGGAAAGTTCTTTGAGATAAGAGCATATCAATTACTTTATACAAATGTTAACAAGTTCTCTACCTTAGTATGATTGCTGGAATTTGTGACATTGCTTCATTAACAAGACCTTCTGACAAGGCTTTGGTAAAGGCATACGTATTGGGAAGATCTCCTAAAATTTTGTCTGTCATAGCTTCAACGACCTCGTCATCCATCCATTCAACACACTTGATTATTTTATGAGGATCTGCAGGTGGAGGATATGGTTTTTCTCCTAAGATCTAAACATGATTGTACGCTTAATATAGAATGCATAAAATAAAAAAATATTAAAATTCTGTCTTCGATTCTTAATAGTTACTAATTACAGTAGAAACTATACTTTTTCTTCGAGATGACAGTAAGCTGTACTGATATGAGCAAATAACTTCAAGTGTTTCATCTCTTTTGCTAATTCTAACATTTGCTTTGTGCCACGTGTGTTCAATAAAACTGCCTTCTTCAGTAGCTCGTCAAATCTGAAAAAGGAAGGATTAGTAACGAAATCAATCCATTTAATAATCTTTAATAAAAGTTTCTCGTTTAGTTTATCCCACGTTACCGTACTGTGGCGGCTCCATGGTACACGATGTTAATCTTCTCACAAAGCATTCGTCTATCCTCTGGGCTTAGTCCAAGTCCTGGCAACGATACATCTCCGTTTACGACAGTTACTGCTTTGTGAAGTTCTTCCATACCTCTTTTCTGTTTGACTTGCTCGAAAAGCTGAAAATATCGATTCCTAAATCATATTAGTTAAAAATTACTTGTTGAATTTGAGAGGAAGTTAATTACATAATCATTGTGTAGTGTTAGATTCTTTTTTTATCATACTCTTTGAGTTCTTTACATTATGTTACGTCACGTTATACACAGGGGAGGCTTCCCTAAGGAAGATGAATAGAAGAAAGCGACCCTACCATTCAATACATATAGTACTCTACAGTTATGACGCATTGTATACATCCAAATCTAATTTGAAAACTTAAAAACGTAGAAATTTTAAACATTTACAAATTTCGGCAATCTAAATATCCTCCATGTGGCGAGTTCCCCTAGACAGTATACAATGAAATTATAATATAATGAATTAACATACGAATAAACTTATTTTCTCGCCTTTCTTAAATATTTAATATTATTTTTAAATCAATATAAATCACTGTTTGAACTGAATGCGTGGACAAACTTGTTCTCAGGTATTTCTTAAGCATTTAACAGATGCTACGTTTATATGGGCGTAAACCAATGTTGAAACGTATGCATTAAAAGGTGAAAGTTTGATGCTTTTTTTGTATTTTGATATATTTTTATGTTTAGTGATAAAATTATGATTTAACTTTTGATCTTAATTCGAAGCTTTTTGTATACACATTCCTTATAATTTTTGTGCTAAATTTTTACACATTTTTCTCATTTTCAAAATGCCAATTCTTTTACACAACTTTATCATTTAAAAACGAATCGTATTCGATTAAAAAAAGAAAACCGCCAAATTTTGATTATATAATATAGTTAGTCTAAACCGTCATTTCGTTAGAAAATAAAAGTGGACAGTTGATTTAATGCAAGAGCAAATTCTTCTGTCAACGTTACATCAGTTGTGCGTGCGTGTTAGTGTGTTACAACGGGATCCAACAGCCACCGGCTCGAAAGATGTGACATAACACATCGTCACAAGAACTTTCACCATGTATAAGGTTTGATAATAATAACATTGGACGTTATGTCTATATAGGAGGCCTTGACTTCGTTTCTCACACTTTTATTCCGTAAAATAATCACGAAACTAAATAGTGCATTTTGATTGTAAAACATGAATCATTCTTCCACGAAGTATCTCCTTTGGAAGAATACGGGAAGAAGTTAGGAGGAATCTAAGAAGAGTCTCCTGGAAAATTAGGGAATTCAGGAGAACTTAGGACTTTGTTACGTAGAACTTATCAGATATTTGGGACTTAAAAACTTTGCAATTTTTTAATTGGAACTCTGAAATTTTGAGATAGATGGATCGTTACCGAGAAGGACTAGCAAACGGGTAACTCTGTGAGTTAGCATTCTACCATTTTCTTCTCAGATGTCTACGGGTATCGAGTGTGGTCGATGATCCAGGAATATAAGTATCTAGGGATACAGAGATCTTACAATTTAGGAATATACACGTAACATATGTTTCCTAATAACTAGATTCTTCATATTATGTAGCTTTTACCTAAGTGTCCTTTTTAATATTTCGTAAAAAGTACGACTTTATGTAATACTTTGTTCTTTAGAATTAGGCCAGGCAGAATTCCCGTGACCAGAATGTGGGATTTCGACCAAGAAACCCGTTTGCGTACGTACAAGTGGTTCTATTACTTTTTCTTCATACTTATGTAATACCGTCTGTACGCTTAGTTCAAAGCAAATTGTCTGTTTATAACAGTATTGGACATCGTAAAAAATTGTAGTAAAGTTACATGTAAACACGTTGTTTTACTTGAAGAGTTATTTGGAAGGTCTTTTTGGTACTTACCGGAGAATTGAAAATTTCTTCTATACGATGCTTTGGATCCTTGTTCTTTTTTGATCTGACCAACAGGTAAAGTTGCTGCGTGACCGGTATACATCTGAGAAATTTCTCGACAATGACTTTTCCTAAGAAACCAGTGCCACCGGTAATTAGAATGTTCTGATCTTTGAAGGTTTCCAGTATTCTATCAGGAATCTCCTCCACTTTCGATTCAGCCATGTTTCTTTTATTTTATGCTCTATAATCGGTAAACGAAAAAATTATTTAAAAATTGCAATTTTCAGGTGTTAGACAATAATAAGCTTAAGAAGGTAAAGATAGCTTTCTATCATATTCAGTGAATAAGCCAATTATTTAAATGAACTGCTTCTATAAATGTCAAATCGGAAATAGCATTGCGATTGGGACGGAAGTTGCAGCAGTGTTCATGAATATTTCGAAAGAACCCTCGCGAATGACAGTAATCTTTCCTATTAAAGACTTGTCGAATAAATATGCATACAATATGTCGTGCTGAATAATTTTTCGTTTATTCATTTCGAACGGAAAAATAACGAGTGACTTAAGTCCGCCATTTTCCTAGAGCAGCAGAATTGACGCAACGTATAATTAACAAATTGTAGTTACAAGTACAATGTACCGCACCGTATACTTTACTTAAATACCTTGGGACGTAAACTGCGCAAAATTATTAGAAACTATTTGGGGTAATTACAGTTTTAGCAAATAACATTTGAACAATTATAGATTTTGAAATTTAAATTAAAGACTTGTAAAAGCACGATGTACGAAATCGACTAATCAGATGTCAGTATTTTTTGACCATTCATAATCGAGGATTTCAACTTATCGTGTCCTACAATTGGTTCGGAAAAATTGATCTGACCAATCTTGACGCCTAACGGATAACCGGGTCACGTGATCGGCTCTACGAAACAAAAGACGCGAAGAGGTCGAACAGTTTGAATTTGAGTGTCGTGGGAGTATGTTGAGACAATGAGTGTAGTAAATAACGCGAGTGAAAAAGTTATCTGTGTCGTAATTACAGTGAAATTTGATTGTGTTGATACGCCTGGATGATCATAATTATGCAGTCGCGACAATCTGCAGATCCAGCTCTGTTTACTTTCATGACAGCAAAGCTCGATGTTTACGAAATGTGAGACATCATAGCACGGTATGTACGTTCTATTGTTTGGGCATGCTTTATGTAGTTCGAAGTAATATATAGTTTCGAAAATATTCAACAAACGTACACATAATAATATTATGCTACACGAATCTTGGCAAGTCACGTATCTGTCGCTTTTATTCGTATAGAATGAATCAGCATACGAAATAGGTTAGTCGTTTACGTTTAACGAGGATCAACATAAAATGTTCTTCGCGCCAAAACCACATATCTGTTAGATACATTTTAAATGGCGGTTCTCAATTCGATGCTTATCTGCGTGACACTTTTCAAATTGATTTGTAAGTTATCTCAAGTGTGCAGATTTAAGAAGATAAATGATTAAATTTCAATGAATTGAAATACTTTTGATTTTCTGAAAGCTTGTGTACTTTTCCGTGAATTATTTTTCGAAATGAATTTGATTACTTCGAACTCAATTGCGTTGATCTTGTCAACTAACGTACATAACGCGAATATGGGATTTCATATAGTAAAATTTTAAGTATGGAATTCCATACGCAACAGAATCTCTTCTGAGAAATTTCACCGATACCGAAAACGCAAATATTTAGAACTCCGTGCGTAACTTCATACATAAAGTCCCGAACTTCACGCAACAAAATTCTAAAAGCGAAATTTCGTTTTAGCAAAGTTTCAAGTGTGGAATTTCACGCATAAAAATTTTGAAGCGTGAAATTCCACACACAAAAAAATCTAAAGTGTAGAATTCAACATTTGAAACTCGATTATGCGTGAAATTTCATGCTGGGGATTTCCCTGTCTGTAGAATTCCGCGTCTGGGGTTTTTTGTTGATAAAAATCCATAAATTGGTTTTTGCTGCATACTGAACCCGGCATGTGCAACATAGTAGCAAATCATATATGTACATAATAATACATATATTACAGTTTATCATAATTTAAAATAATTTTTTATATCTTAAAAAAAAACGAAATATGTATAAAGTATAAGATATATATATTTAATCACTGTTGTGTCGAGTCAACCGTCGAAGCCAAGGGCAAGTAGAGGTTTTTCAGTTATCGTGTCAATTTAATGCACCTTCTCGCTGTTTTCTAATTTATGCAGTATTCGTCCGCGGTCTACCACTCGATCATCAATTATATAAATATGAATCAGACGAGTAGATTGCGTTAATATTAACTGTCCGTATTAATATTAATTTAATCTATTTTTAAAATTCATTTGAATAAGCAATATTAAATTTGTATTTCAATTCAAGTAATTATACTTGTTATTATACTTGTTATTATAGTTATTATCCCCACTTCATGTTCATTTTACTTAACGTATACATATTTATGCCCGATTTACATTCAAGCATAGAAATGCTACTCATTCCGTTTGACACGTTAATATTTAATACCAATAACCTCAACGAGTTAATTATATAATTTTCTTTCTCTTTAAGCAACAAATGTAACGACTTTTACACAATGAAATCTGCATAGAAAAAACAATATTCTACTTATGCAAATATTTCTAGAATGTTGCAATGGACTTTACGGTGATGCGAAGACGTAATATCGCATAGATAAAGAAACGGGAACGACAGAAATACAAGTTGACCAGTTTGAAAAGATTTTTGCAACGATTATGTTAATAAATAAGCAGGTTCACCCAGTAGATGACGCACCCATTAAAATTTTGTTTTTTAATTACAGCTGAATGTTTGTTATATAACTATTAGAATGTAGTACCAATTAAAAAAAAATTGTATAAAATACAAGTAGTAATTACACACGTGTAATGCGTGTTGCAACATTCTAGTGAATATTAATAATTTATAGCGTTCAAATTTTATATTTCCATTACTGAAGTAGAAGAGTATTCGGTATTCTATATTCTTAATATTTCGAAATTTATTTATCCAAAAAGTAGTCAACGTTGTTTATCCTGAAAGTGATCAAGTTTATATAACCAAACAACAACGTAAAGAAGTATAAAGAAAAAAACTAACATAATGTTATTCTGAATAATTAAACCAGATATATTAGTATTGCAGAAAGTTACCGTGTTTTCATCGTGACACTTAATGTATTAATAATAAATTATTTATGCAAAATGTCGTATTTAGTCAGAGGTGTTATCATTTGTCATCATCGAAGTTAAACGTTAGAAATTAAACGTTGTACTGCGGTTGTAAAGTCACGCCATGCACGAGTTGAATCATTCTATTACATATCGTAAAATTCTTGTTTACTCTTACGTTTTCGTATTGCTTCATTTAGAAAGCTTGTTACTCTGAATGATTTAAACTACACACAAAATAGAAATTTTTGTTAAAACACAAACTAATTTTTTTTAATTTACAATCATTGCAAGATTCTTGTTATCGCATGGCGCGTTTCCACCATTAATCAGTTGGTGCCTCTACAAATCACCTTGCAAATCGCTATTCTAAACGTAACGTGTGCTATATACATAAAGGTCAATATTATATACATGTAGTAGAACCTCGTTATATCGCTACAATTTAGGTCGTTAACCACCGTCTCTAAATTTGGTAAGATAGTAATTTGGAAACTTAGAAACTCGAAAATTTTGGAAATCTCAGAACCTAGGGATTTCTAGGAATATAAGAATCTGAGGGATCTAGGGATTTTTCAACAGTTTTAAAGTCGTCAATTTAAGAAATTGGATATTTGGGGTCTGGAAATTTGTCATTTTTGAAATTTGGAGAATCTAGGGAATTTAGGAGATTTATAGGTTTTTGGTAATATTAAAATTTATGAATTGAGGAGTTTTGAAATTTAGAAATTTGGGAACTCGAAGATTTGGTTATTAACCTTCTAGGAATTTTGGGGGAAATTTCAGATTTCGTAAATTTACAATTTTTGGAAGTATAGGGATTTTTAGGAAATTAAGAAATCCCCAAATTAGGAATTTTGGTGACTACAAAATTTGGGGACTTGGGAATACGAAAATTTTGATATTTAAAACTTTCAGAAGTTGAAATTTTGAAAATTTCAAAACCAGATAATTCGAGACATTCAAACATTCAAGAAGATAAAAAATTTGTAGCACGAAGAACATTATGTATCTAATCATGCAGTCTGTCACGCACGCAATAAATTGTAGTCTATTATACAACATTGTCTCTTTTTACATCGCCGCGCCATTCATTAGAGATTTTAAACGCGTCCGAGTACTCTCATCTTAGAATCTGTCATCCGCCATGTAGTAAAAAGTTTTAGCGTTGAATAATGCTTACGTCAATTGTTTTTCCTTTTTTTTCTTGAAATTGATGAGTTAATCGTATACGTTCTGAATAATTTATTCTACTTTTACTACTTACAACCGATTTAATTTACATATTTTTTAGACATTGTATTAGGCATAAATATTCATTGGTTAATCTTGTAATGTTATGACAATATATACCCTAAGCAGGTAGTTGGAAGTCTTATTTTATTCTATAAAATTTACCAGCTTTCTACTTACTGAACTTAACCCACGTTTCACCTATATTTTACGCATTTCAACGTTCCAACGAACGCATAATCGTCCTTAGCGTATTAACTACGACGCGCTCAGAAAATTCTGGCGAAGAAAATAAGACGTTCCTTTTAATATTTCAGTTGCTCGTTAATCAGATTATGTATATTTAATAAGACTCATATTTTAAGGAGTATTAATTTTTCTTATTCAGTTATGACGAATAAAGGTATGCTCAACAGGAAAAATGATATATGTTAAATTTACATTTTTTCAATCAGTAAAATTCAAACGGTAAAAGGTTTACGTTAGTTTATGCTTCATTCGAGAGAAATTGTAAGAGCAAAATATCTCGGAAGAACGTTATAATAAAAAATGTAAGAAAAAGTAGACACAATATTAAGGATAAGGACTGTGATTATCGATGTCGTTTATTAACTGTAATAAGTATCAATGCATCGATAAGATGCGTAACTATCGGTTACGTTGGAATGTCGATAATTCGATACATTAATAATATTATTATGTTAAGAGGCGATTTTAAATAGTATTTAATTTCTATATTCCAAAATAAAAATTCTTCAATTTTTGGATTTAATAATTTCAGGAATTTCGAAATTTTCAAATTCCAAACTTTCTTAAAAATCCGAATTTTTAAATTCGAAAACTTCATTTCTTTTAAATTCCCAAAATTCTAAATCTCACATCCACAATTTCCTAAAAAATCCCTAACTCGCCATATTTTCGATATATCGTTATGACCAACGAGTCGACTACGACAATCGATAGTCACATTTTAAAAATCTGTGAACGCCGCGAGCAGCCTTCGTGACAGATTCGAAACGTTTCAAATTCTATGATAAATCTCGCAGCCGGTGTTAAAACGCAGAAAGTAAATCGCTGTTAAATCGAAGACTTACGGAACGAGCGAGAATTCCTCGGTCCTGGCTTTATCCGAAATGCGAGCACAAACCGAGCGGATTGAACCGAACGAAACGAAAGCACGATCGACAGTAAGAGTGATCGTAAAGAGCCGATCGGTGGTGTTACTCGGATGGTGAGACCGGTGCAGACTGAGAAAGCATAACGCTGGCCCAATATTTTCCTGGACGCCTCATCGTCGTTCGATGCAGGGCCGTATTCACTTTCGTTTGTCCGTATCCCTCTCTACCGCCATTCGCGTCACCGTACAAACTTGTTTTATTTTGTATCGCGCAATTTATTTAATCCCCGTTTCTCTTATAACGCGTTCCAACTTCCAAGAACAATTTTCATTAATCAACGACCAATTAAACGGTCATATTGATAAGAAACGCGTATCAAACGTAGTACAAATTCATGTTGAATGTACTGCGATATATCAATTAACATTTATCGTTTACACCATCTGAATTTTGTGTAGGAAGTTATGTCCTTGAACCGTAGAATATGTGTTCCGAATTTCACTTTGCTTTCTTAATTGCTTAACACCTTCGGTCCAATTCAATATTATTTTTATCTTTGCATTCGTAATGTGGGTAATGTTCATATTTCGGTACTTGGTAGTTTTAGTATGTTTGAAGTTTCGATGATTATGGTAGCTGATACTTTAGGGATTTAGTGAGTATTTTATATGGAGTACTAGGGGTTCGATACTTTTTATATGCAATACTATTGGTATCATATATTTTTTGTACTCAATGGGGTGTTCGATGATTTAGAAATTTGGCATCGGGTATTTGGTACTGAAAGTACAGTACATTTATGATCTTCTATGTTTAGTTCTTTTTAGCTCACTAGTTTTATATAATAGTTCGATTAAGCTTATTATGCAGTGATCTTATCAAACGAAAGGGCAAGTTACGCTCTTCTGCATAATTGCTTTCATGTAGTGCTATTCACGTCCAATAACTTGACGAATCAATAGAAACCGCATTGCATTTATCTTTCAATTTGCTATAGCACTCACAGTGTATTTTTTAAACATTCGACTTGGGTGTCAATAGTGAAATTTTTAAATTTTTGAACACACCAGTCAATATAATATAAAAATAGTAATGATGCCAATACAGAAAGAGCAGATAAGAGTACTCCCACAGAATACGTTACGTGACGTGATGCTTGAATAAACAGAAAACTCAATCATTCGTAAAATAACGTCTAAACAGAAGATTGCCAAAACTTACTAGCCCTTCGGTCGATTATATAACCTGACACAACTTCTTTCGTAGAATAAAGAAAGTTCTTTACTTGAAAGAAAGCTATTTCCATCTGTGTGTTTCACCAATTGCTCAATCTGCGATTAACGACGCACTGGTAGCGAAGTGGTCTTACGTCCCTAGAGAAACTGATTGTGCGGGAGAAGAAGGAACTTCATCCCAGATGGATTCGGAGATTTTACGGATTTGGAGATTTGGAGATTTGGAAATAGGGAAATTGGGAGATTGGGAAATAGGGAGATTTGGAGATTTGGAGATTGGGAGATTTGGGGATTTAGGGATTTGGAGATTTGGAGATTGGGAGATTTGGGAATTTAGGGATTTAGGGATTTGGAGATTGGGAAATTGGGAGATTGGGAGATTGGGAGATTGGGAGATTGGGAGATTGGGAGATTGGGAAATTTGGAGATTTGGAGATTTGGAGATTTGGAGATTGCGAAATTGGGAGATTGGGAGATGGAAGATTGGGAAATTTGGAGATTTGGAGATTTGGAGATTGGGAGATTGAGAGATTTGAAAATTTGGAGATTTGGAGATTGGGAAATTGGGAGATTGGGAGATTGGGAGATTGGGAGATTGGGAAATTTGGAGATTTGGAGATTGGGAGATTGAGAGATTTGAAAATTTGGAGATTTGGAGATTGGGAAATTGGGAGATTGGGAGATTGGGAGATTGGGAGATTGGGAAATTTGGAGATTTGGAGATTGGGAGATTGAGAGATTTGAAAATTTGGAGATTTGGAGATTGGGAAATTGGGAGATTGGGAGATTGGGAGATTGGGAGATTGGGAGATTGGGAGATTGGGAAATTTGGAGATTTGGAGATTGGGAGATTGAGAGATTTGAAAATTTGGAGATTGGGAGATGGAAGATTGGGAAATTTGGAGATTTGGAGATTTGGAGATTGGGAGATTGAGAGATTTGAAAATTTGGAGATTTGGAGATTGGGAAATTGGGAGATTGGGAGATTGGGAGATTGGGAGATTGGGAAATTTGGAGATTTGGAGATTGGGAGATTGAGAGATTTGAAAATTTGGAGATTTGGAGATTGGGAAATTGGGAGATTGGGAGATTGGGAGATTGGGAGATTGGGAAATTTGGAGATTTGGAGATTGGGAGATTGAGAGATTTGAAAATTTGGAGATTTGGAGATTGGGAAATTGGGAGATTGGGAGATTGGGAGATTGGGAGATTGGGAGATTGGGAGATTGGGAAATTTGGAGATTTGGAGATTGGGAGATTGAGAGATTTGAAAATTTGGAGATTTGGAGATTGGGAGATTGGGAAATTTGGAGATTTGGAGATTGGGAGATTGAGAGATTTGGACATTGGGAGATTGAGAGATTTGAAGGATTGGGAGATTGAGAGATTTGGAGGATTGGGAGATTGAGAGATTTGGAGGATTGGGAGATTTGGACATTGGGAGATTGGAAGATTTGGACATTGGGAGATTGGAAGATTTGGACATTGGGAGATTGGAAGATTTAGAGGATTGGCAGATTTGGAGATTTACGAATTTGAAGATTTGGTGATTCGGTAATTCAAAAAAGTACAGATCTGGAAGTTTGGAAATTTCTACATTCTCACATTTGAAAATTGCAGAACTTTTGAGATTCAAAAGATTTGATCTCCAGAAATTCAGTGATTTTTGTGCCTTTGAAGATTCGGTGAAAGTAAGTAAAAGGAATAGCACTGTAATTAATTGAACACTACGGTTATTTTCTCTACAGTTGAATGAGACGTACCGAGTCTTGCATTTTACAATGAATTGCACTTTAAGACTCATTATTTTTCGTACAATATCACTGACGTAATATACTTTCGATTTTCAATTCTGTCGTCCGAAAACACAAGATGGGCTCTTCTTTTCTTGAAACTCGATAGAAAAAAGTGTCTCATGCTTTCGCTGAGTCAGTTTGAAATAAGATTCCCCTCGATGACAGGAATGTTTCGAAATTAACCGATGACAAGAACGTCGGGAACAAGAATTTTATTGGTAGCAGAAATTACAAAAAACATTGAAGCGTAAATTTCATTGTTTTCGTCTCTTAACCGAATTGCATTAATATTCCCCTCGTGAAGTATGGTTTCACGTTCATTTTAACCTTTTAGAAATTACGCAACACAATTATAGTCTACAGATCATTTGGCGAGATTGACTTCTGTGGAAAATACAAAGTATTATACTTTCTTGTGTTTACATATTCTCTAAAGGTACTTGTGTAATGAACAAATTTATTATTTTGGAACTTACGTTTATGAAATTGAATTATATAAAAATTCCAAATTCGTAGATTTTTGAGGTCTTATAGGTTCAAAGTTGCAGATTTCCAAATTCCTAAATCCTCAAATCACTAAATCCCCAGATCTTTAAATCTCGAAATTCCTAAATACCGCGAAACCTCCAAACCACGAAAGTTGCAGGATTCTAAATATATCTCCAGACACCTAAATCTGAAAATATGCAAGTTGTCAAAGCTGCCATTTATAAACATGAAAAATATCCAACTTTCGAATTACCAGAGTAAAATATGTAGAAATGAAAGGATCGGAATTCCCTATGAGACAAACCGTAGACTAATATGAACAATCACGTGTTGTCCCATACTTGCATGCTACGTAAAGAACACGTAATATGGAATGTCGAAATCCATATTTTTTTCTTTACTCGTGAACACGCGTGTTCCTCCATTCTTTCTCCTACCACTTTCGTTTTCACTCTCACTTTTTCGCTCTCACTCTCTGACCCTCGTACTACGTATTATTTTCCTTTAGATACTCTTTTGTTAGCGCAAAAAGTGTTGTCATTGACACTGAGCAACGAGCGTCCACTTTATCGGGATTAGAATTTGAAATATGCACTACTATAGGGTGTCCCATATGTATACGCTCTGCTAATTTAAAAATGAAACATAAAAGTGGTAAACGTTAAATACTAGTCACATTGATTGTTATTTCGGTCATTTGTTATTTTAACACTAAAACTACCAAGCCGGTCAAATGACCGCTCCACAAGTTTCTTATTAAAAGGTATACATTTTGTTGAAGTACATTTCTTGAAATCAGAATTGATTTTCATCAAAATAAAGAATAAATGTGTGTACTAATTTATGTTTCATCGTTTGTTTATTTAATTTTTAACTTCATTTTTAATTTCAAATTAAGTACGCGTTGTATGCCGGTAGGTTTAGTGTTAAGATAAACTAATATAAAGTTCAATTTTAGCTTCCAAATTAATGAATGGTAAATAATAATGAAATATACATCTAAATTTTAATGTTGACATTGATTCTTTGTCTTCTACTTGTTCATTTTACTCTTGGAGATTCTTGTTGTATTAACAATTATTTTTTACATAACTGATATATCTACATTTTTGATTTTTATGAAAGTGAAAATCACATATTCATTTTTATACTCTGCTTAGTTAGTTATTACAAGTTTTTGCAAAAAATGTTTGCAAAATATTAGCATTACAAATAATTGTGTATATTTATTAACTTATATTAGTAATTTTCTTCCTTAAAATTATTTGACGACTAATTATTAATGACTAAGAAATAACATTGCAACTAAAAATATCGTAACAAAAGAAACTGTTTCGAAAACGATGAAATCACATTTGTATCCTAACGGAAGTTTAAAAGTTAAATAAAAATCTATTTAAAAACTTTTTATTGCTGAGATTCGGTCAACAAAAGACATTAACAATTGACAAAGTATAAGTATGTTTAACAAAACTCTTTTCATAGTTTCTTACGTTGCATCGAGCGTATTTAAACACGGGTAATGTTAGAATACAAAATTTCGCGGAAGAGATTATGCGAACTTATGTACACGAACGAAAAAAAGACATAAGAGGATTTCGACATTTTTAAATGTCACCACAGGGAGGCGGTTTGTCAATTAGACTTGCTAGCTGAATGTATATTTTCATTCCGGTGTACTGCGTTTCTTTTCTGCGTTTAGGCTTATTGAAGCCGTCAAAAGAATTAATCATATAACGACGCAGTCTTGTAAATAATAAAGTTAGCGTGTTGTTAACACTCTGAGAGAAAGCGGAAAGGTGGCTACTGAAATGGTTAAATTGTTCAACAGCGGAATTTGGGGTTTTTTAGGTTTCGAGATTTGGGGAGTTTGAAGAATTAGAGAATTAGGGATTGAGGAATTTGGGGATTAGGGAATTTGGAGATTTGGAGATTTGGAGATTTGGAGATTTGGAATGTTGGCAATTTGAAAGTTTGGGAGTTTAGGAAATTGGGAATTTGGGAAATAAGGAATTTGGGAGATTGGAGATTTGGAATGTTGGCAATTTGAGAGTTTGGGAGTTTAGGAAATTGGGAATTTGAGAATTTGGGAAATTGGGAAATTGGGAATTTGGGAAATAAGGAATTTGGGAGATTGGAGATTTGGAATTTTGGCAATTTGAGAGTTTGGGAGTTTAGGAAATTGGGAAATTGGAAAATTGGGAATTTGGGAGATTGGAGATTTGGAATTTTGGATATTTGAGAGTTTGGGAGTTTAGGAAATTGGGAAATTGGAAAATTGGGAATTTGGGAAATAAGGAATTTGGGAGATTGGAGATTTGCAATTTTGGCAATTTGAGAGTTTGGGAGTTTAGGAAATTGGGAAATTGAGAATTTGGGAAATTGGGAATTTGGGAATATGGGAATTTGTGAATTTGGGAGATTGGAAATTTGAAAATTCAGGAGTTTAGAAATTTTTGAATCTGCGAATTTATAAATTTGAAAGAATAGAAGATTGTAATTTTAGTCTCTGAAAATTTTGAAATTCCTAAATTTGGATATTTGAATCTGACAGCAGTCATGTAGTTGCCTTAGGTGTTCTTCCACTAGTGCTGTAAGAAAGTAATCAAACACTATATAATATTGGCTTAATGATTACACCATTGTATTTAGTTTCTCCATTTCATTAATTTTTTATTTTTCGAGTACGTACAAATTACAAATATATGACGATGATAATGGATCTTAATCCTTCATCATTGTTACAGATTATTAATAGCAAATATTAAGGAAAATATATTACCTCATTGAGGTAAAGTCAACGTTATTTCGAATCAGGCTTGGACAAATTTTATTTAAAACCAAATACGTAAATACGTAATATCGGCTTGTTCGAATCAATAAGGAATTATTGGGAAAAATAAAATTATTCTAAATAATTACAAATTATTTTTAATTATTATTTGCTTGCGAATCAACGTATGTATAACTTCTTTATTTTACAAATTACAAATTAATAATATATAAATTAATTGCATTAACTTGTTTCTCGAAACAGAACAAGTTTCAGACATTTTTTTCGAGTAAGAATATTCCAGAATAGAATTGCAGATAATCCAGAATATAAATACACATAAAATCACTCTGTATATCCAGTACGTAAATAACAGATCAGCTATATTGCGTGAAAATATAAATAAATTGAAACGCAATCGTATTGTATCTAAATAATATCCAAGCCTGCTTCAAAGATATACCTAAATTTCGTTCACTTCGAACGCTGTCGTAGTGATTATCCTATTCGAATTTATCCACGAATAAGCGAACCAAATGAATAGCGTAATTAGGCCGATCTTAAGGATCCAATCGGCGTAGTAGAGGTATCCCATAACTTTGCGTGCACGAGGCAAAGTCGATGGATCGTCTTTTAAACAATATTTTCTTGTACCTAGAATGTATTGCAGCATATAAGTGTCCCAATTGATCACAGTTGTGTCCATGAAGAACTCTTCTCTGTCGGAGGGGTTCAACTCGAGTTCCAGTGCTTTCATACGATCTTGTCTGAAACGTTAAGAGTAGTAAGAAAATTTGATGAAGTTGGGTTGTGGAGTACACATCTGAGTTGTGGAGTACATATGTGGCTTGTGGAACACGTATGTGAGTTGTGGTGTACATACGTGGGTTGTGAAATACGTATGTGAGTTGTAGAGTACATATGTGAGTTATAAAGTACGTATGTGGGTTGTGAAAGACGTGTGTGGGTTATGGAGCACATATGTAGTTTTTTGGAGTACATATGTGGCATGTGGAATACATATGTGGGTTGTAAAGTACGTATGTGAGCTGTAGAGTACATATGTAGGTTGTGAAGTACGTATGTGGGTTGTGGAGTACATATGTGGGTTGCGAAAGACGTGTGTGGGTTATGGAGCACATATGTAGTTTTTTGGAGTACATATGTGGGATGTGGAATACATATGTGGGTTGTAAAGTACGTATATGAGTTGTAGAGTACATATGTGGGTTGTAAAGTACGTATATGAGTTGTAGAGTACATATGTAGGTTGTGAAGGACGTATGTGGGTTGTGGAGTACATATGTGGGTTGCGAAAGACGTGTGTGGGTTATGGAGCACATATGTAGTTTTTTGGAGTACATATGTGGGATGTGGAATACATATGTGGGTTGTAAAGTACGTATGTGAGTTGTAGAGTACATATGTAGGTTGTGAAGTACGTATGTGGGTTGTGGAGTACATATGTGGGTTGCGAAAGACGTGTGTGGGTTATGGAGCACATATGTAGTTTTTTGGAGTACATATGTGGGATGTGGAATACATATGTGGGTTGTAAAGTACGTATGTGAGTTGTAGAGTACATATGTAGGTTGTGAAGTACGTATGTGGGATGTGGAGTACATATGTGGGTTGCGAGTTCACATGTAACTTGTAAAGTAGACATGTGAGTAATGAAATACATATGTGGATTTTGGAATACATACGTGGATTATGAAGTACGTACATCTGTTATGGAGATAACATGACTGATATGTGAGAATATATGAGTATAATGTTTGTTGCGAGTATAGTATATTATCATACTAATTACCTAAACACCCATTCTTTAGTGGTATAGTATTTGACTATTTTAACACCATTATTAACTTTATGTTGTATATTCACTAAAAACGGTTTGTTCCCACTTAGAACCATTAAACCGTCGATCAGAAATGCAGGTAGATATTGAAACAAAATTATTCGAATATAGTGATAGACTTTTGACGTTGTCAGACTTCCACCTGGATACCAAAGAATTCCTGAAACACAAACGTTTCAAAGTTTTATTTTCTCAACTTCAAACTTACGAATCTCAAAATTCTTAAATTTGTCAGATTATAAATATTTCTGTCGACTTTTAGCATGTATTTAATTACCTGTGAAGGGATACTCTATCGCGTATTTTTTCCCAACATCCACAGCGAAACGCCACGAGATTGGATTCTCAAGTGCATTAGTAACGTTCATGAATACCGGTTCCGTTGGCTTTTCTCTTCCAATTTTCCACGCGAAAACGATTATCGCGTTTATCGCCATATCACAAGGTATCACATTTAATACGTAATCTCCATTGCACAGCATACTTCGAAGTACACCTTTGCCGGCACCCACCATTAAACCCGTTGGTCCGTTCACGTTGTCCACCCAACCGGGAGCTGGTTCTTTCCACGATGCGATCACTAATCACAGACAAAATTTATTTGTTAGGATTTAAATAAGTCTCAAATTCCTACGTCTCCAAGTCTACCTCAGATATACCTCAAGTAGATCCTCATCCCTCTCAAGTTCTTAAGTTATAAATTCTAAATTTTTAGATCTTAAATTTCTACACCTTCAGATTTCTAGATCCCAAATTTCTGGATCTCCAAACCCTTGGATCCCACATTCCTGGATCTTCAAACCTTGGATCTCACATTCTTACATCCCAAATCTCTACACCCCAAACTACATATCCTGCATATCCCTACATCCCCAAGTTCTCAACTCGCTAAATTTTCAAATTCCCAAAATCCCTAAAAATAATATATCTCTACACCTTTGCCATATTCTCCGCAGGAAAGATGTGCTCTTGACTGTACATACGAGCGTCCCTGACGCCAGTAGTGAACGTGTTAATATTTTGTTTACACAAATAGCTTTCTCGGTACACTTCTTTCTCAAATATTACTAGTTGAATTATATTTTTGGTCATCGATGGTCATTACGAATATATTAAGAATTGTTTGGCGAAGTAAAAGTTTTGTTTACCTATCGAGGGCCTAGCTATGCCTGCAGGTAGTCCCGATCTTCGTACCAGGTCTTCGCTTAGCGCCTTGCTTAACGTATAAGTATTCGGTAAACCCTGTAATATCTTCGGTTTCATTTCTTCGAGAGCTTCTTCCGACATGTTCTTTACGTTTTCTATCATGGTTTCGGGACTAATCGGGCTCGGGTAGCCTTTCTCCTCGAGCACCGAATTTTTCAAATGGCTGTACGCAGTCGAGATGTGAATGAACGACACTAAATGTGGCAGCTGCGAACAATTGAAATTTGTTTAAGAATTTAATTAACACGTGACAGGTTTCGAAAGAAAATTTAATCGTTTTTCAGTACATTACATATTCAGATATTAGAATTTTTAAAAATTTTATTCAATATGCCTTTGATTTTTAAATGACATCGTACATTTTTGACTTAACTAAATTATAATTAATATTATTAATAATTTAGAGAATAATTTACCTGTTTAACGAAGTTCAGAACGTTTATAATCCCCACGGTATTTATATTTACCGCCTCTTTTAGCGTCAGATCGAACTTAACATTTGCTGCCGCATTGAAAACGACTGAAACTTCTCGCAATATTCTTTCCTTATCCGCAGTCGATAAACCAAGGTCCTCGAACATGGTATCGCCAGATACCAATATAATTTTCTTCAATCTTTCAGGACACTTTTCCTTGATCGATTTTAATGGTTCTTGCTGAAAATATGATACATTTTTAATTTACTATTTATTATTTGCATTATGTATTGATTCGATCAATTTGAACGATAGTGATTTCAATTCGATATGATAGTTGTTTTCAATTTTTTATTTTTAAAGTAACCGTTAAATAGACTCCTCTATAATATTTTTAATACAAAAATTTAAATTTAATTTTCGATTTAAATTTGTCGAATTTAAGATTAAAAGTTAGACGTCATTTTTAATATTTAAATTCAGACACGTGTAATGAAAGATGAAGATATTAACACGTATAATGTGTGGTACATGTGTTACACATGTAAACATCACTTTTTCACAAAATTTTACTCATTCGTCCTAGTATTTTTATGCCAATCAGCCACTTAAGATATTTTTAATTTACTCGGATGAGTAGTATTATAATGCCTAACCGTAATTTTTTTTACACCTTGTATAACGATTCAACCTTGACGAATTCTCCTTGTCCTCACCTTTCGCTGAATCCGCTTATTTCGAAGGCTGCTTCTGGCTCTGTATGAATCAGTTTTAACATCTATTATATGTCCAGATATAGTTATAACATAAACTTGTCCGTTTGCACACATTATATCAAAGTTATGTCTGAGGACTTTTCAATTACTAACTCTTCAAAATCTCTCGTGGAATACGCTCGAGTTCGACGACACACCTTGTGCCTCAGATATTAATCCATAGAAAGCAATTCACGAATCTTACGCGTTTTAGTGAAAAGTTTATATTTGATTGAAATTTTTCACATTTTTACATTTCCCAATTTTCAAATCTTCATTCCATCTCACTAAATTCTTAAATTTTCAAATTTACATTTTTACAAATGACCAAATTATAAAATCCCAAATTCCCAAATTCTTAAAAGCACAAAATCCCGAATTCGCAAATCATCAAATGTTAAAAACCTGAAATTCTCAGAGCCTCAAATTCTCAAGTTTCCAAATTCTCAAAATCCCAAATTCTCAGAACCCCAAATTCCCAAAATCCCAAATTCTCAAATCATCAAATGTTAAAAACATTAAATTCTCAGAGCCCCAAATTCTCAAATTTCCAAATTCACAGAACCCCAAATTCCCAAAATCCCAAATTCTCAAATCATCAAATGTTAAAAACATTAAATTCTCAGAGCCTGAAATTCTCAAATTTCCAAATTCTCAAAATCCCAAATTCTCAAATCATCAAATGTTAAAAACCTTAAATTCTCAGAGCCTGAAATTCTCAAATTTCCAAATTCTCAAAATCCCAAATTCTCAGAACCCCAAATTCCCAAAATCCAAAATTCTCAAATCATCAAATGTTAAAAACCTTAAATTCTCAGAGCCTCAAATTCTCAAGTTTCCAAATTCTCAAAATCCCAAATTCTCAAAATCCCAAATTCTCAAAATCCCAAATTCCCAAAATTCCAAATTCTCAAAATCCCAAATTCTCAGAACCCCAAATTCCCAAAATCCCAAATTCTCAAATCATCAAATGTTAAAAACCTTAAATTCTCAGAGCCCCAAATTCTCAAATTTCCAAATTCTCAGAACCCCAAATTCCCAAAATCCAAAATTCTCAAATCATCAAATGTTAAAAACCTTAAATTCTCAGAGCCTCAAATTCTCAAATTTCTAAATTCTCAAAATCCCAAATTCTCAGAACCCCAAATTCCCAAAATCCCAAATTCTCAAATCATCAAATGTTAAAAACTTCAAATTCTCAAAGCCTCAAATTCCCAAATTTTCAAATCTCCAATTTTGAAACCCACAAATTCTCCCTAAATTCCGAACTCAATTCACCCGAAAACGAAGTACAAGTAAAAGCTGTGGTATAAAATTAAGCAACGCACTTGAGGAAGTTGAAGTATCTGTTCCACCGTAAACAAAAGTGCTAGTTACGTCATTGTTTTCATTACAATTAATCCTCTTGAAGCAATGCATTATTAGTCATGACTATGACATACGAAACAATCGGTGGATGCATATAATGAATAAACCCGATGTACGAGTTCGATTGCATTCGTTATCTTTACAACCCACGTTACGTAATAATGTTTCAACGTTATCTATTTACATTAATAATTCGATAACCAATTCACTTTAAAATGAATAAGAACGAAAGTGAAAGGGACGATTATACTTAAGGTATGTGCTGGTGATCTCGTGTTTAGTTTGTGTGTGCGTGTGCGTTAAAGGAAATCATTAAGAAAGAACGTTGTTCATCGTCAGAAAAATCACCACTGTAGCCCATGTGGAAATCGTTAAATCATGTTTCTTGTAGAGTGAACAAAATTTCCTTTCGGTTTCGACCATCGCTTTCGTTGCCCCGGATGAACAAAAGGAATTGCATGTTCGAGTAAATTATTACCGTTATTTCATAATATCGACTATACAGGTTGTCTTCTAAATCGGTGATATATCCTCGCTACGACAGAGACATCGTAAATCCTTGTCAAGCGATGTGAAGCCAGTATTTTTCGGATTATATACGAGTTAATTACTAACAAATGGGTTAATGACTTTGATGATTAATCTACCTTGATCGTTTTAGTTGAATGGCAGTCTTAATCTTAGAAAGTAGAATAGTAGAAGACAATGAAATAGTAAAATAATAAAATGGTTAAAATAGTAGAAATAGTGAAAGTAAAAATGAAAAGTGATAAGGTCGATAACGTATTAATGTTCGTTTAAATTTTTCGCCCAGGGTCCTATAAACCTTAGAGGCGACTGTGCCCACCGTGACGAAGCATTTTTGATTATCCTTGTCTGACATAATAAATCGCACATCGTAGATCGCAATAGATCGTAACTTGAAATTTCCTCTACTTGACAGGTTCCTGTGGAATTTTTCGTAAAAACGGTTAGAATTATCCAAATCTAAATTCGTGGCTATTAACTTTACGACTTTCAAAAAGGACGCACGTTTTAAACTACCAACATCATTAACGATCAGAATCTTGTTTTCTACTTTCATTTGAAGTACAGCCTGTTTCTTAGTCATACACCAGTTTCTTAATACTGACAAATATTTTTGACATTCACATGTTTTATCGATCATTTATGAACTTTACAAACTATTGTTATATTTTTCATTTTAGTTTGTTTAATACAGCTTTCGTTAAATTGAACTCAAATAGATGAAAAGCACGGAAAATTAAATTAATTTTTCGAACCCTTTTTCTGGAAATTAGCAACTCTCTAGTAGATTGCTGCGCGTTGTATTATAATGCGTTGCGTTACCAAACGTCGTATATCGTCACGTGACATCTATTGCCGCGAGTGTAACACATTATTCGGCCAAGCGTAGAGCGTTACACATCGTATATAGCCACTCGTGGTATATTGCCATACATGATATATAGCCACTCGTGGTATATTGCCATACATGATATATAGCCACTCATGGTATATTGCCATACATCATATATAACCACTCATAGTATTTTGCCACGCGTCGTATGTGTATAGCCACTCGTGGTATATTGCCACGCATCGTATATAGCCGCTTGTGGTATATCGCCACGCGCCGTATACAACCACTCGTGGTATATTGCCACACATCATATGTAGCCACTCGTGGTATATTGCCATACATGATATATAGCCACTCATGGTATATTGCCATACATCATATATAACCACTCATAGTATTTTGCCACGCGTCGTATGTGTATAGCCACTCGTGGTATATTGCCACACATCGTATATAGCCGCTTGTGGTATATCGCCACGCGCCGTATATAGCCACTCGTGGTATATTGCCACACATCATATGTAGCGCCTCGTGATATTTTGCCACGCGCCGTATATAGCCACTCGTGGCATATTGTCACGTAACGTACACTACCGTCCATAAGTATCCGGACACAAGCGAAATATGCATTCGCGTTGCACGAAAGTTATTCAAGTATCTGCAACAGTAACTAAAATCGATTTTTTTTTTCTGCGAAAGTCAGAATACTGGAACGTTTTTCGATTGATAATTGGAACTCATATCTCGATGGAAAAGAAGCTACAGACGAACTAAACCGAAACTGTCGAATGCGTAGCGTTACCTCCATTCTTATCTCCATTGAGGGAACCTAAACATCTACCAATAGTTTACAAACACTTGAAACATATCGAAGAACCCTCTGAATACGTTCTGCACTATAGAAATGAAACACAGTAGAAATTAAAATTTTTTTTAGAATCGAAAGCGTTTCATTAGATTCACAAATTTGGACTTTGTACTTCTGGACATGAATTTTACTTTCACACTTTCATTGTATAATTTGTACTTAAAAATTAATTCTATTACGTTATGACACCTCAAAAAAGATAATAATAATTATTACAAATGATATGATAACCCTAAATAGCTTTCGTACAAAGTTCAACTATGTTTTATGTAACGAAACCAAGTGTCCGGATACTTATGGACGGTAGTGTATATCGCTACTCGCGATATATCGTCACTCTAATAACGCTTTCCTATAAACAAAATAATTATCGCAACATCTAGTAGAAACATGATGAACAAATCAAATGTATTTCCAACTCCAATAATAGTCCCACCGGATGTTATACTACTACACTACTACATCGTTAAATTTCGTATAGATTTTCCCATCTCGACAAAAAATTTAAAGGATTCACAATACATTTCCGCGTTATCAAATTGCATCAGTTTTTTCTTTGATCTTCACCTGTATCATCTGTTGCAATCTGCTCTGTGGCTCTAGACCCTTCTTTTTCCTGATTAGCACGAAAATATTCCCAAGGTTGTGGCAGCTCAACAGCAACTTGTAAATCAACATCTTCCCCATAAATCCCGTACCGCCGGTGACGAAAACATTTCGGCCGTGAAACCACTCTGATACTGACGGTATGTCCGATGCCATTTCCGGAAGTGCTATACGACAAAGGAAAGAACGGTTATACACGTGTGTTAAAGAAAGAGAACAAAAAACTCCAATGATCATGACGTTTATGCATAATACCGATTCGAATTTATACGCAGAACAAGATCAGTATGCAACAAAGTTGTTTCGTATCGATAAACGTCTTTTATGCTCACGAAATGAAATGTCGCCTGATAATCTTTTTCATTGCTATAGGGGATCCGCGATCAGGGGATTTCCTGAACAAAAAACTGTTTTTACGAATGTTTAAACCTTTCATGACGCATCAAGTACGTCACACAAAGGAATGAATATTCATTAATTAAAAAGAAAGAATTATGAAGATACGAGGAAAACGATTTAAGGATTCTTAACTGGGAAAACGTTTCGCAAACGATTTTATACCGGGATATTTTTTAACATATTTAAAGCGGACAACACTACGTAGGTTTCATCGAAAGACATTTATTGCATTAATCAAGACATTCTCTTTAAATTGAAAGAAGTTGATATTATTTTATTCTTCTATGTTCACTGTTGAATTGAAATTTCGCCAGTCTTTTAATTATCAAGGTTTCACCGCGAATCATGACGGGAGAATTTTAGAAAATGTTCACGAAAGTGCGCGCTATTATTATGCACGGAACGACAGAAATACGTGGTACAGCAAATAATTTTTTCGTGTCATTAGCTATTCACCATTTTAATGTATTCCCCGTGTGTAGCGAAAAGTTTCCCGAAATTTTATACGCTGGTTTCCGTGCTTGGAATATTCTTGGGAATAATCAGCGAATCTATTTGATGTGCACTTACACTTTATTCTTGAATCTGAATAATAGCTCACGGTACAATGTCGTAATCACAATTTGATTTTTATCGTTTAACTTCGGAGAAGACATTTACTATTTATACGTTTTCACGTCGAAATTTGTATTTGCAACAACTTGACATAGTGTCGTTGATTATATCTGATTCGTTGCATTAGTAGATTCCACTTGTCTGATAGAAAAATATACTATTTCTCAATCAGCATCAGTCAAGTAATTATAGAAAAATGTAAGGTGACTAATGACTTAAATTGTAAACAAAATTCCAAGTTCGAGTAATTAATGTAATATCGAAGTGTTAGAATGTTTAATTACATGGGGTATTTTCGTTACAAAGAATTTAAACTGAAAAATTTGAATTTTAAAAATATTCGAAAAAATAATTCAATCTTACAGACATTAGTTCTATACGAACAACTTATGTTACAGGGAACGTTGCACTCAAGTATATTTGTTTGCAGAAAGAACTTTTCAGATAACAATTGAACAAGCGTCAAGTGACATAACAAAACTTTTCCCTCGACTTTGTCGTCGATTCGTGTATTGCATTGATTTCCGGCTTTTTCATTATTGTTGTGCAACTAATGATACAAGTTTACCTTGTTCATAATTAGTAAACGTCATGTGCAATCGTGGTAAATTTCTTTTGCGTTACGTACATACGTTAATAATGCGTATATTATCAATATTAAATGCACATGTTAAATGTGAATTTTGAAACAGTCTTACGCCTTCATATAATTCAAACAAGTTCTTAATACAATTACATACCATTATAATTTAGATAGGTTTTTAATAATCATTAAAGAGTTATAATATTGTTCATGTACATGCATTATATATTTAATAACAAATTTTTTCCTTCATATATTTAAATACTGCAGTTGCTTAAAAGTAAGTGTAAGAAAACATATGTATAACAAGGAAAACAAGATTATGAAATTTTATTGCTGAGTTAATGCATTTTACGTCAAAACGGTTAAAAGCGTCATCTGAAAACAAAAGGTTGCCCAACAAAATATTAATTAATACGTAATCTCGAAAACAAAGACTGGCATCTAGTTTTAATATAAAAGTTAATAAACTGAAAAATTTGCTTCGTTTGGAGTAATGGAGCCCCAATGAAATCGAGTGATTTAATGAATTTCACTCGAAACACGTCGTTAGCGAACTATTTAATTGCCCTTTTAATCATTTGCGCTGGAACAATGCGTGTAACACGAGGACCGAATGTAGCAACTCGAGCAGCACTTCTATTTTCTACAAATAAGTATTATACATCAGAATGTATAAAAATATTAAATTATAAAATAAATGTAAAGTTGTTCATAACGAAAGTAATTAATGTATCAGAATTAACTAGACCATACATCTAGCTTGTACGATAAAATAGCCGACAAAAAAAATCATATACACTCGAAAAGAATCAGTTAAATTGCAACCCCTCTGATGTCCCTCAAAATTATTAACATTAATCCAAATATAGAGATGTTAGAGATTTGTAAAGTCTTGGAACCAATATGGATCTATAAGAGTATAAATTCCAATTGCGGACACTTGACTTGCCATGTTGAATTTATCCTTCTTTTTACTGTAATAGACTATTTTACAATATGCATTTTATCGGTTATAATTGACATATTTTTTAATAAATATTTATAACAATGTAACGTATTTTATTTTGCACTCTATTCATCAATAACTACAGAATTCACCTTTACTGATCATTTAAATACAATGGCTCCGTAATTGGTATATCTACCCTAGGTCTAAAAATGTAGGACATCATTTACAAGATGACATTCAAAACGTAAATCTGATTTGAAAACACAATGACTACAAAACCTGTCTGATAATATAATATTCAGAAAAGTATAACTGAAAATTTCTGAAGAAAATATTGCACCCTGTATCCTACACAGTCTGCACGCAGAACCACCGACTAGTAAACAGGACTGGTTTTAGGTTTTAAATTTTCTGTTCTGGTCTATCATATTTTATTGTAAGAACGATCTGCTTTTTACATAAAACTTTCAATGTAAATTGTAGTGTTAATCGCTAGGTAGTTACAGTGTTAATCGCTTGAGCCATCCTCATCAAATATTGTACTGATATTAAAGTTAACAACTAATATTAAGTCCAGCAAAGTATGACACTATTTTAATTACTCAAATACGTACCTTTAACACAAAACGATCGATTAAACGCTGTGCGATCTTCGTAGATCTACCGAACGCGAGCTCGAAGGAAAATTGACTGAATTTTCGGGAGAGAATAAAAGTCCGGCTGATCGAAACTTGTTCGGTAAGGATGTACAACGCGTTTTGATCCACGATGCAAAATAAATCGAAGGAGGAAAGTCGGTAACCCTTAGCGTGGTATTACGATGGTGTACCGAACACGAACTGACCGTCCAACCACAGACGTCCAAGACTTTATCCCCATCGTTGGTTATTTTTCCACTTGTATCGTGACTAGCGGCCAGCAAGGTACGTTCGCTAGGAGTCATTGTCTTTGCCGGGAATGTTCAAGGTCGTTTTCGTAGTACCAGGTTTCCGATGGATCGTGAGCTAGCGTGTCTGGTCGATTTTTTCCTGCTAGATCAACCTTGCTACTCTTCCACCGGATCAGTTAAAGCAGCTACGAAAATCAAAACATTCTGAACTGGATTAGGATTTCATTTTTAACGTTGGAACTGTTCGAACCAGTCGAGCATGCGAATTGTTTTCGAATATTTATTTGTTCGTAAATAAATTTTATAATTTTTTTATTTAAATTATTTCATCAAATCATTTGTGAAAAAATAAAGTTCACAAAATAAAGAATTACAGTTCGAAGTGTTTGATATACATATTACAATTGGAATATCCAAATTTCAATTTAGGGGTTCATATAAAAAATATTTAAATTAAGTAAGACGGGTACTGCAGCTAAACTTCATAAATGAAGACTTTGAATTGAAAATGTTTGAATTATGAATTATGTGATATATATCACTGCGTTGTAAAAGAGTTTCCTATATATTTTTCCTTAAACATTAGTACTAATTAGCTTTCATGATTAATGACATCGGTAAGATCGCTTTGGGCGGAACTTTCTAAAATTATGTGCTCAAACATTGGGGCTTTTGAAATGTAATATTTGTAACAACTCAGCATTGGTATTTTCCGAATGTCAGCAAAATAATTACAATTTTGCCTGAGTTTTTAATAATATTTCAGTTATTCGTATTTATGACACCTTTCTTTCCCAGTTATGAATTGCTGAGTAGCAGTTAATATGATTGGTAAGCATCGATCCGGAACATGAATACGAGTTACTTTTAAATAGTTTAACATTTTAAGATACGCTTAAAATTATATTCTATTTTATTAATTTGCTGTACTACTGTTCTACTACTCCACTATTACACTTCTACTGATACACATTACTGTCACATTGTTGTTTTCTAGTTGTGTTACTATACCACTATTTTCTATATTACTGTTCTTCTCTACTACCCCACAGCTATACAATTATTATACTATTTCTATTATGTAATATAATATTATTATTCCAATATTTTTCTATATCAATGCATTATTATTTTAGAACTCTATTGTTTCACTTTTTCAACATTCTAATATACTACTATTATTTTACTCTTCCATTATATCACTTTTCTACTAATTAAACTGTACAGCTATCCTACTCTATTAATGTTTTAATACCTTGTATTGTACAGTTTACAGTATATTTTTACAACAATGAGAGCTGAAAGTAAGTTTAGCTAAGGTTTAAAGAGATATACCCCTTATATGTACACATACATGTAGATTCAAAAGAATTATAGCAAATTATTACATGGTTTCCCCTAAATAAAAGATTTTGATATTGTCTAACGTTTTGAACAGTTAAAAACGTATACATTAATGAAAACAATCTTTTACTTTAATTCTACTTACAAAATAATTCTTTTTCAAGGGTTTTGTATCTTCCACAAGTTTTCCGTTATTGCAAAATGAACATTGTTCCTATGTTTAGTTATCACTTGTTACTTCATTTTTTATGCATTCAATGTGCCTAAAAGTTGAATCTGCTTGATGTCGAGATTAACTGGTTAGGTATATCAACCATTAAAATTTTCGATAAAATTCAGAAAGGAGTAATTTCATTAATGAGGGAAATAACTGCACAGTATGTATGAACAAATACCATTTTAATAAATTCCTTGTACAAAAACTGGTTCATTACAAAAATGAACAAAAATATATATAAATATAATCAACGAATATTATAAAATATAAAATAACTTTTTAAACCTTAATTGAAACTACACATATATATTAATAGCTCTGACACAAATTAAACCAGTATATTAAAATGGTAGAGATGAATAAAACAAAAGTGCTGCAATAATACTTACACAAGTTTACTTCCCCACACCGTTTTCAAAATAAAGTGTATGGAAATGTAAAAAGTTTGTCATATTTTTGACGAATTGCATTAAAAATCAGTATCCTTTTACTTCTCATATGTTTGATTTTCTTTATTGAAATAATGCAATTCATCAAATATAATTTTTAACGATGCACTTCGTTTGGAAATGAACATGTAGTTTATATCATATCAAAAAGAATATATGTGATTGGAACAACTAAGCCAGTTTTGATCCAAGTGCTACCCAATAGACACTTAACCAAATACCAAACGAATCCTATTAGTCCAGCTTGTAAAGCTATATGTGCGACAAGTAATCTGAAAATATAAAAAGTGAATAAAAATATAGAGAGAATATATATAAGTTTTAATCATTTTCTTTAATTAAAACTCACATTTCATTTTTAGTGCGTGCCTTGGGCAATGTTTTTGGGGGTTCATTGTTTAAATATCTTCTGACTCCTTGTGTTAAGTTTACAAAGTAATCATCCCACACTAATGGTTTAATGTCTAAATTGAAAAGTGTTTTGTCAGTCTCTGATAGTGAATTATGTAATTCAATTGTACGAGGGTTATGAAATTTCCATTCAGTAAAAATAAACGTCTTTAGCCGGTCCAACGAGGCATTAACATTTTTATGTAATCGTACCAAGCTAAAAACATGAAATTTCTATTAATTTTATATTCAAACTATAACATAATATCCTTCAGAAACCGATATTTAATAAAATTGAAATTTCACAATTGACCAACTTACATTGGTCGTCCTCCTGCTAATTTGGTAATTGTATCCAAAATATATGCAGGAATGAAATGCACAAAAATTGCTGATATTTTGAACAAAAAGATTGAAGACACAAGCTTAAGGTGTGGATACCAAACTGCACTTAATAATGGATAATCATGTAAATAGCGATTTACTTTCCCTTCTACAGAAACCCATTGGAAAGGATTAGCTGTACTAGATGTACAATGATATACTTTTAAATCTTTTCCACTGTAACAAAAAGTAGGAATATAAAATAATGCACTAGTATCCTAAAATTCTAATTTAGTGAAGCTTTACTATACCCATCACGGTCAACCACGTATCCTGCAGTTATGATATTGTTTACAACTACATCTACTGGAATGTAATCATAAATTACATTTTTTCCAACAGGTAATCTTCTAACAACTCCTTTAGCAGCACCCATTAAAAACCCTTGTGGGCCATTTTTTGATACTGTCCATCCAGGAACTGGTTCTTTCCAAGCTCCTGTTACTATAAATATAAATATTATATTAATGAAATATATTTTGACACTATGTAATATTGTGTATAATATACATACTCATAGAGGGACGCACAATAGCAGCAGGAACGCGCCCATTTTTAACTTCATGCTCTGCTAAATGTTTTGTGAATGTATAAGAATTTGGATGATCTTTTATTATATTTGGAGTTTCTGCTATTAAAGAGGCATCATCTAACTTTTCTATTAATCTGAGCAGTTCATTCACATCAAATGGTGGTGGATACACATGTTCATCTACTTCACTTAATACAGAATTAACATAAGCACTTGAAATATGTACAAGTGCCTAAAAAATGAAAAAGAATGAATTAAAATCACCATATATGCATGAGGAAGCACTTTTTATGAATATAACCGATATTTGTTATTACAACAACAAAATAATAAGAATAAAACTTGTGATTGTTATGAATTATTTATAATATCCAAAGCAGTTTACCTTGAGATCTCTTATTTCCTGACAAAGTTCTACAACTCTGCGTGTACCCAACAAATTAATATTTGTAGTAGTTTTTAAATCAGCTTCAAAATCTAATGTTGCTGCAGAATGAACAACAATTTGTACTTCTTCAACAAGGGTTAATCTGTCCGCAGATGATAATCCTAAATTTTCTTGTCCTACATCACCTCCAACAGGAATTAATTTGTTAAAAAGATGGGTTTTATTTTCTTCTTTTAATCTGTCAAATACCTACAATAATAGTACAAAAAGTATATCATTAACTATTGTTCAAAAATGTAAATTTCTAATAGTAAACTTCTTAAACTTAAGGCCTATAAAAATAGTAATAGGCTATTGGATAAAATTTACAAATACTGTAAAAAATAACAGAGTATGCATATCGAGTTTAATTATACTATTAAAAATTGAAGAAAAGTTCATGATCTGTGTCTGCATGCAAAAAATGCAAGATACATCAATTATTCAACACGTAACAAATGTTGAATAAATAGTAGGTTATCCTACAGTTACCGGGTGTGATGAACTGTATTAAAAACAATATTTTTGTTTCATACCGAATTCTTTTTTAATTCTTCTAATCTCTCCTGTATCTGTTTCCCTTTTTTTGGTCGTAGTAGCACATAAATACATTTTAAATCAGGAATAACTCGTAGTAATTTCTCAATTAAACAAATGCCGAGAAAGCCACTGCCTCCGGTAAGAAATATGGTTTTGCCGTTATAAAAATTAGTTACATTCGACACCATCGTAACACGTGACTTTTTGAATTTTATTAAAAGTTTTAATAAAAAATCCACTCGGTAGTAAGTTAATATAAGAGTATCTGAATATAATAATGTACGTATTGAAGGTACACAGCGATTAACATCCCACTATACCGTACATTGAACACTGACAGTAAAACTCGTAAAACGGTTCATAAATCCAGTTAGAAGTCGCTGAAAGTAGTTGGGGGAATAAAGCATAACTTCTTGCATGAACGTGTTTTGTTTTGCGCATCTCGGCTAAGTTCAGAATGTTCGAGAAGGTTCTCCATTACACAGTGGTGCCCATAGCCATAGAAAATGTAGAATATGTGTCAACCAACATTCCAATAATCCTACTTGAAGAAAAATACATTGTGCATGCTACTTCTTTTTATGTAGAGTGAATGACATCAAACGATAACACATAGCAAATTATAAAGTAATAATGCAGTCATGATTACAAAATTATTATATATAATTGTATACTCATTTGTTGCAATCAAATTATTACTGTTTTAATAATCCATTACAGAAATAATTATAAAACAGTTAATTACTGTCCAATTCTACTTATTTTAGTTTTATACAATAGTAGCGCATATTTTCAAAAAAATCATTGCACACGTATATATATAGTCTGTAACTCAGTCATAATAAGGAGCATGCGCATTACGCTTTACGAAATATGTTTAAACTCCTCAGAGTCAAGATGCGCAGAACGAACAAAAAATCGTCCTCCAAGGGGCATGTTCTCTCATGATTAGAACTATTTATACATAATGTACAGTAATTAAAATATAACTATATAAATTGAAATATATAATAACATGCTAACCAGATAAAATCTCAATCGTGACCTTTGATATGCTTTTACTTTGATATACGCATATTTATGTACAAATATTGCTGATAATTATGTCACGTAACTACAGTTACAACATTCCAAACTTCAGATCACATGATGTATTCTTTACACATCTTAGCATAATACTTTTACATACTAATAATATAAGAATTTCTAAATTATTGGAATTCGTAACAAAAGTTTTCATTGAATCTTTTACCCTTTATTAATAATGAAATATGGAATAATAAATTGTTTGATGAGAATAAAATATAAAAACATTTTAACTGAAAAATTGAACTGGACAGTTTTAAATTCCAAAAATGACACCAATAAAAATACAATCAAGTCAGCTGTTTATGATTTCTATAAATATTCATTTAGCTTAATTTATTTTCCAGAAAGTATATAATGGAAAATTGATTTTCATTTATTGAAGACATATATAAACACTATATTAGTTATGGTATTTTTTTGAAAATCATAAGAGTATTTCGATCATTAAAAAGTATTGTATATTTTAATTCCGATGAGTTGACATAACTTTAAATTCTTTTTTGATGTACTTTGTCTCAGTACATTACCATCAAGTGTTGATAAGAGGCCAGAAGATACAGAATTAGAATATGTTCTTATAAAAGTATTTCTTCAAAAAATTATCTGGTGTGATAAATATATTCAAATCGTATGAACTCATGAATGAGAACAATGGCAGCAGTTCGAAATTCAATCGCTTCAATTATTCAAATTTGTTGTATTCAAAATTATTCAAACATACGAATTATTATTTCTCGTGGTTGAATATACTGGCAGCATTTTATTAATACGAGTACGAAATTTTATATAATTCGTAAATTGAGAATCACTGCTAGCATCTCGTAGAAAGTATAATTTCTTCGTTTACTATTTGTGTTTCTCATTTAACGGTGAAATTTAGTTTTATAGATACGTAAGGTCTGCATCCACATACGTAAATTTCCTACTATGTGTCTATCTAAGAATATCTTCGTACGCAAATACAGGACTTTGAACGTTATCGTCATTTCTAGAAAAAAATTTTACATATTCGTTGAAATATTATTTTACAACAAATAGTTACAGTATGAAACATCATAATTTAACTATGTAACATTATACAGTTTAACTACGTAACATTATACAGTTTAACTACGTAACATTATACAGTTTAACTATGTAACATTACAGTAAAACTTTGCAACATTGCATAGTGTATAGGAATAAAATAAAATGTGTAATTTGAGGCGCGTTTCCTGTCTGCAGAATTGTCATGCACGAACAAAATCAAGTATTGCTGACTAATGAAATTATTCGACAAATATTTTCATTCTATTTTATTGCCAATAATTTTGAATAATATCTGCAGTACAATATATCGAATTAAAACAAGAAATTCAAGTACTTTCTGTAATTAGAATTTTTTTTTAATGATCCTAGACATTGATTTATTTTCCTAACAAAAAGAGCAGAGAATAATAAGGTACGTACGTCAAGAAAGACGCGAACGTAAAAAGATGTATCCATACTGTACGTTCAGAATGATTTTTAAATTTTGACACTATGTCATTTTATTAAATCTCTTATTTACATTCTACTTTACATATTGGAAGAAAAAGTTACAAGCAAAAGGTTTCAACCTCATGTTTCATTAAAATACATTTATAAAAACACGAAATAATTATTTCCGTTCAAGTATTTCATCGATCATTTGCTACGTAATTAATTAACGTGTAATTTATGTATTCTCTTTTGGCGTTTTACATTACATTATTCTTGTACTGAATATTTTCAATAATATTTGTGGATGTATTTTATAACGGTGCCTGCAAATAAAAATTTCGTTAGAATTATATCGTAACTTTCGAATGAAACGAGAAGAGACGAGAGATTGTGTTTATGAGAAGTGCCTGCATTTTTTTACAACACACGATTTACGTCAGATAAAATTATAAATTTAAATACAGAAGGTGAAAATGTAATTTACACTTCAGCGTTCTGGCATATAATATACGCTTACTCAGCGCGCAGTCCAACCTAAAATTCCAATAATCATAGATTAAACGCGAGAGCCAATCACACGCATACTCTCGTTCAAAATTGTTCATCGATTGAATGTACCGATCGTGCATTAAACGCGCGTGCATTGAGCGCCACTGTACATTTGTTATCATCGAAATTCTACTTTGAATTTTATTTCGAATAATTGTCGACAGATGTCGCGACTGTTGTGTTGCAAGACTCAAATTTAATAATTGGCTAACTTCGCACGAAACGAAAGATTGAAAACTAAATTTAACGATATTCACTTTTTGCAATAAAAATCATACAGTCACTTTAGGCTTTATAATTTAAATGCAGAAATTAATGAAGTTGCATCAATATTACATCAGTGACCCGCCAAACAATGATAATTTAAATTTGTTTCATTTTACATTATCCCATTAATTATTATTCTCTTTTATTTCAAAATTGCACGTGTTTTATAGGTTTGAGTCATGGTTGATCTGATACTATATTTCTAACAACCCACGTCAGCAATAAAATACGATAAAAAGATCTTGCTTATGTAAACATTATTCTGATTGCTATGAAAATAACATCAAGTATTTTTTAACAAAAATATAGCAACGACTATTTATAATCTAACCTAACCCTGATTAATTAACTACATCCTAATTTGGTGTAAATCTCACCTAACCTAAACCTAACTGGGTAATATTTGAAAATAATTCTTTATAATCGTTGGGATTTATCAAACCATTGACCACCGAATTTTGGGAGATTTCTATCTCAATGAAAATGGTATACTTACGGTACTGTGATTTTTTTATTCGGAGTTATAATAATAATTCGTAAAATATTCATATTTTATAGAGGTTAAAATAAATATTCAATTTGAATTATTATGTAGTTTTAACACCCTGCAATGTTGGTGACCCGTCCAGCTTTCAAGACGATTGGGTCATCGATATATTTTCATTTTTTAACATTCCAAACAAATTTAATTATCGCCTCGGATATTTATGACTACTCAAAAACTGCTAATTATAATTTGAACGCAAAAATTATTCATCATGAAATAATCAATAATCTATAATACATGAACATGAAACTGAAATTCTCGAAAAGGAAAGATCTGTTACTTATAACCAATAAATATTAAACATCACAAACATAAAATACAGCGGTAATAATCTTTCCTAATCGATATGTTTCTTTCTCTAGTGTAAGCAATTATCGTGTGAGCAATGTCCAATTGCTAAAGTAGTAATTTATGAAGAAAATATCGAGATTTCATGTGCAAATACCTACATAAATAAAACGAACTTTGGAAAAGCTTTGAATTAGTAAATACACGTTTTAATTAATACTCGTTCGAAAGGTTAAACAAAATATTGCATATGTAACAGTAAGAAAACTGTATAGATCTATGTTTATTAAAAAAAATGCATTTATACATTTACAACAGTGATCATTTAAATGAAAATTAGTAATAATTGTAGCTAACGAGTACTAAAAACTAGTAAATGAAAAACCATTAGACTGCTACATTTGTTGCAACTAAATTACTATATGTAAGTGACTACGATTTGTTTATACCGGCGGAATAAATTTAAATAATAATTATAATTATACATAATGTTATTGACAACAAGCACAGCTACGTGCGTTGATACATAATTCTATCGTAAAAAAGTGCGTTGACGTATAATAATAACGGAATACGTCGTAAGGGTGAAAATACGACGAAAAGCGCAGAGAAAGGTGCGAAGGTACCTAGTAACTTTTCACGGGAAACAATTGTCCTGCCTGGGGGGATTTGGCGGTTGCCCCAAGATGGCGGACACGGTTGGCGTGCGACAAGCACGAGCTGAAAAGTGCCGAGAACGCGAGAAATTGACGATTCTGTGTTAAATTGGTTACGCGAGTTTCATTCGTGGACAGCTGGAGGATCGTCGACGAAAAAGCCAAGCTCGGATAATATAGGTACGTGAGAAATCAGTGACACGAAACAGTTTTCTCTCGGTACGGGGTGAAAAGCCGCGCCTACTATCGTGCATCACAATGTCATGGGATGCGATTGAAACAATTTCTGTTTCACGGTTTCACGAATGGGCGAACGTTGCCTCGTGTCCATGGATACAATCGTTTAAAGAATGATTCTTGACGAGAAGACTCGCTATCGCGTTATGAAAATTCCTAGCAGGAATATCGAGGTTGATACGTGAAAATCGAACGGTCGACTGGTACGGCCGACAGCCCGTCTCGATTATCGTTTCGTAGATTTTCCTTGTTTTCCCGTTTGATAACAGAAACTGTTTCCGTTCGACTGTCAGTGAACTTTTACGATTCTATTCGATTTTGACTGTAATAATTTCCCGCCGTACCTGTGAAAGATAACGTGAGAAAGTCGTTGTGTGTCAACTGCGGCAATTTTTTATCCCGATCCCTGAACATTTGCAAAGCGATATGCTCGAACCAGTGTCTACTTTCTCGTACACGATAATTGCATTCCATCATCAAAGAATCTTTAGATTCTTCGATTCTACATTAAAGTCGTTGATTACCGCCGCTTTTGACGCATTGTCTCGACCAGTGTTGGGTGTCGCGTGTATATACGTGTGGGTGCGTAGCTTCGTGTAGTTGTATGTGCGCGCGTTTCTCTGGCGTGCGCAACATGAACCCGCATGCCGGTTCATCGTGTAAAATACTCGTGATTAATAATTTTGATACATCGGGTTTTTCAACCGTTCACGTGTATGACCTATGAACCATCTACATTTGGACCTGCACGTGTAATGATATGTACATACGTGAGTGAGTGTCCTTGGTTAGATGAGTAGATTTTTGTAACACGTTGACAATCTTATGTAAGAATTCGAAGATCGAGACGCGTGTGTATGTAAAATATTCACCCCGGTGTAACGTAGGCTTTCCTTTGGGTAACAACTGTAGGGGGAGGAAGATCTCCTGTCACTAACTTCCGATTTTAGGAGATTTGATACGCAAAATTTCTAAATATTTGATACTAATTTTTAAATATAAAATTTCCTAATTTCTATATTATTTAATTTTTAAATTTCGAAATTTTTAATTTCCCAATTTTCAGATATTAAATTTCCGAATTGAAAATCTTATATTAGTCCAAATTTTAAATATTCCGTTTCATGAAATCCTTAAATTTTTTCTGACTTCTCAATTGTCAAATTTTTAGTTCATATCCTTAAATTTTTTAATTCCAAATTGCAGTTCTCAAATTACTATAGTAGTAGAGGCGCTACTACCGATATTTTATGGGTATTTAACAATGTATCGCTAATGTTGTTAAAATACCATTAACGCCAATGAAAGTGTTGAGAGAGCAAAAATTGTAATTTTACCGATTATATCAATTAACTAAGCTTAAACTTTACACATAATCTAACCTAATTCCAATTACGACTAATCAGATTTGAATGATAAAATTATGAACTATGTGTTCAATTCTATTTTGAACTTGTGTCGTACAAAGAATACAATATGTATTAATAAGGCCGTTAACCCGTTAAAACTGTCTCACCCTTATTAGATTAACGCCTTAGTTACTGAAAGCGACAGTAAGCTCGTCGTAAAAGGTTTACATCTCGAATTAAAAGGTTACATAATTACCATTTTCAAGTGACGATTAAAAGAACGTTTCATAAATAAGTGTACCTTACTACAAATTAAGTGTCACGAAGAAACTTAATTAATTTGACATACAAGTGTATGGAACGTCTTCCGACAGAGACGACCGTATTAAGCGGGTTAAATTCTATCTAATTTCGCATTGTATTATGAAAATTAGTTGTAACCGAAGAGTTCCATCCGTCTGAAGTATCATGCACTAAACGAATGTATTAGGATATTGAGCAAATTGTCGCATCAATTATGATTGTGACCTATCTATGACCCGATGTAAGCCACTGCAGGGTCTCATGCATTCTTCATATTTTTTATAGAACTATTGTGGGATGATTCCATAGATTTGTTGCTTCTAGATCCTCACACTCCTAGACCCCTATATTCTTCGAGCTGTATATTTCTCTATTCTCAAACACCTCCATCTCCAGATTCCTATACCCTCCATCTCAGATTCCTACATTCTTCAGTCTCCATATCCCTACATTCTCAAACTTCCCGACCCTTAGATTCCCATACCCCCTTTTTTGACGGCGGGGAATTGCATTTACGCACTGATCACGCCGGCACCGGTCAACTTCGTGTGAGACTCCCTACGAGCAACGACCTCCCGTAGGACTACCCACTAAAACCCCCACCCGGGTGCGGATTACGATCGGCCATCACGTCAATCGTCTCCGATTCACTCCGATCATCTCACGCCTGGGATAGGTTCGATAAAACAACTGCATCCTCGATTCTGCTTATTGTGTCCGGGTGTCTTCCGGTATGCTCTCCTTAGGGTTTCGTGCAAAACCTTTCTATTCATCCCTATATTCGCGCTGTTCTTAGCTGTCTAAAATTTTTACACGCAACGTGCGTCGAATTCAACACGCGTGAAATGCACTGTGCGTCGAATTCTATCGTAACGCGTTAAAATTGTTGCGCGCTGAAACCGTCACACGTTGACGTTGTAACGTGCGTCATATTTGACGCACGTCATATACAATGTGTGTTAAATTGTGTGTGCGTTAAATTCGTTGAAAACGTACGTCGAATTCAACATATGTCAAGGATAATATGGAATACAACTTGCATCAATTTCACTGCGCGTTAAATGTACCGCGCGTCGATTTTGACGCGTGTCAAATTCAGCTTGAGTTAAATATGATCGCGTCTCGAGCGTTGCAAGTAGAATTCGTGTACATTCGAAGTCACCCTATATTTCTAGACCCTAGATTTCTTCGTTTTAGATTCCTATCTCTGTGACATTAGTTTTCCGTCTCTCTGGATCTGTAAATCTCCATATTTCCAAGGTTGATAATATTATTAAGGCTATAATGGGAGTGATCGAGGTCGAATACGTGTACACAACGCGAAATGTTATCATTTAAATCCATTTATCTTTGTTTGAACTTCTAACCGAACGTAATCTCGGTAGATTTTTGTTTTAATTTCAAACTGGGTTTTGTTGTATCGTAACAGTTGTCGAACAAAATGAAATAAATTTAAATATGTAATAAAATTTCGTGTTACTCTTGAGTTAATTTTGCGTCAGATTCCTAAAATTAAGATTTTTCAGCCTCGGACACACACTGCAGACTCTATCTTCGTTTTTATGTATAGCATTAACGCGTGCACACATTGATTAGTAGATGCACTTATTTACATCCATTAACAGTTTTACTACAAAATAATGTACAATTATTGCCACTTGTCGTGCACATAGTGGAAACATTAATTAAATTGTACACTACTAATAAGGTAGGATGTCGCTTATCGAATTATGCAATCATCGGAAAAAATAAACGATCCTATTTTCATTTGCAAATTAATTTTTTGAGTTGAACAGAGAACGATGTTCGAACGGCACGCGAACGAATCGTACAAATTTGAATGGTACGATTCACGGGACGATCGAGGAAAGACGGATTTCCAAAGTGTGCTGACGATTTTGATTTCTCGCCCGGAAGCTTTTTATCTGTACTCGGTAAATCCGTGGAATGTGATCAATACCGTTACGCGCAAAAGGGTTGTCTTCTTGACGAGGGTTCCCGGGATTGGCACGTTCACTCAACGTGATATCCTTAACCCTTCGAGCACGATGAACCCATACATATGCGTTTCAAGACGTTCATCCTATCGTGACCAAGAAATTGACACCTTTACGACAAAACAGTGCAACCTTTGTCCTATTTAGCTGGTGATGCAATGTAAAATTCTTCAAATCTGTACTGTAACGTGGTAACATGTATGTTACACGTGACTCTAAATTATAAGAACTTATACGCCCGGATTTCTATATTCCTAAGTCTTTGTACTTCTAAGTACCTATATCCCTAAATTCCCTGATATACCTTTTGTCGATATTACTAGCTCCGATATTTCTAAATCCTGATTTCCCTAAATAATTACATCTCGAGGCAATTTTATGCACCCCTCAATTTCTACACCCTTGAACAAAGGTTTCCAGGTCCAAACAGCTCTAAACCATTGTACTTTTAAATATTACATACATAATATTTAAAGTATGCGTAAGACATTATTGACATACCAAACTTAAGATACGTATTTAAAAATTGAAAGTTTACAGACTGCTTTGTTTATATGCCCCCTTAAATTTCGAATTCCAAAAGATGTTATTGTACTTCGATAATGACGCACATAGGCAAATTATTCATACTTATTCATATTGGAAATTTTGTTTGATGTACCTCGTGCTAATGGCTGGCAAAGAGATATAATAGAAAAATTGATTTTTTAAGTTTTATGTCATCGTCGTGGAACGGAATAATTAGGTATATCGATGATCAATTTCTCGGGAAAAACGTACGCACGAGCAAATATTTGAAGCAGGTACAATGCTTTTTGCAATATTGGCCCGTATTTGCTCGGACTTCGTTCGGCGTTTTTCTTTCTTTACTCATTATCGCTTTCGAGTCGGTATTACCATAGCGCGGTGATTTTCTTTTACGATTACCTTTGTCGAATGCAATTACACGTTATTGCAAAGAGCTTGGGATAAATTTAGATGGATCGAATTGCACGGGGTAAAAGCACCATCTATAACGTAATGCATAATAGATAATATAAGTTATTTAAATCCGAAACGCCTGAATTGTTCATTTTATTATTCGTTCTGCTGTTCGGCTGACTCGACATATGTGCTTTTATCTATCACTGCGCAGAATTACACTTTATTCTTCACCTTTCTATGGTTACTTAACTTGATTACGACCGTCGCTTCTTTCGAGCATTACATTAGTTATTCACACATTGACTGCCACGTCACTCATTTGTCAGCGACGCTTGAATTTCCATAGGAATCCATTATCCATATTATTAAGAATTCTTTTGCTCGCCCACTTCAACTTAGAAATATGCGTGTTAAGTCCGGTAAACTCTCTATATCGTAACCAATAAACATCGGGACTAGTGGGAGCGAGGTAATAATGCTCAATTTTACTATACGGATCTATCTAGTTTTGTTTAAACACCACTTAACCTAATTTCAAATCAAGTCTAATTTCTGAATCATTAACAAATTAGGTTAGTCAGATCGATATAAGGTTAGTTTTATGTTTAGTCATATTGTTAGCTTAGCTTCTGTTATGTTATATTGTTAGACCGAGTTAAATTTGGTTATATTGTTACGTAAAGTTATACCGGCGTCCAAATCTATCCGATACAATTTTATCGGAATTCAAATTTCCCTCTGTTTTCTACTTTTCCGCCATTATTTAGCCAAATAACCTTCGTCAAATATCGACGTGTTAATGATAGTGATGCTACCACTAGTTGCGCGTTGAAAGTGATCTCGTTCTATGCCAGCCTTTTTCGTACCATTATTCTACTTTGCTGAATTTGAGGACGAAACGCAAAAATCGTATGCTATTAGTTTCAATGCTTCTTTGCGATCGTGGTTTTACACGTGGTAGTGCCTTGAACGTGCGATTGTTTCGTTAAACGACGGGAAGAAAAACGGCCAGAAAAGAACGCGCAGCAAACTGTTGACTTTTCAGCCACGTTGTTTCGTAAGACACGATCCCTCGAGATTCTTGGTCCTGACCGACCTCCAACCGGGTAAGCTCACAATGACGTAAAAATATTGTTTATACAGAATACGTTGCCATTCTATGTCAATATTTATTATTCATAAAGTATCGGTTCAAATATTTATCTTAATTAAATAAAAAATTAATCATTTGCAGAGTACGTACTTCGCGATACTCGGGATAATGTCAAGTTGTTGCATGTTAACATGTTCCGTGCTGTGTTAGGTCATTGATCATTCGTGTTCAACCTTTTTTATCTCAAAATCCGTCAATCCGATTTTTATCAAATTAACTCCTCAATTGTATTTTGTATAAAATATTTTGCATATTTTTTTAAGTTTCATATTATTACAATTTTTATATTAGCATATTGTATATTATACGGAATTGCATGTAATTATCTTTTTAATTATTATGCGAGTCTAGTACTTTCAATCGTAACTATGTTACCAAGAAATTTTGTAGAGCATCAAAAGAATCACGAAAGATTTTATGAGAAATACAAATGAGTCGTGAATGCTTATTTTCCTTCATTAGATGCCGCCCCTATTTTCAATCACGCTCTAATAAACTAATATGTACTGCTTCGAGGCTCTTTTTAGTAATCAATGATTCAATGTGGCTTCATATTGATTTATTCACATATCATTTATATATTTCATTTCTGCCTGTTATTTCATTAATTTAAGTATAATTTACAAAAAATTATATCTCATTAAATGTAATGTTTGTAAGCTTGAAATTGCATATATTTAAATACTTGAACATTCAGATGATTGATTACTTGAGGAAGAAATAAATTAGTATGTTAGACGTATTCTTTTTAATACTTAACGTTGCGTATACTCTTCAACTTGAACTTTAGGTCTAACAATAATTTGCATAATTAAAGGTCGTTGATTATAAAATACTCAGAACATTTTATTTGTTTTAATATTATAGTTAGGAATAGTTTTGACTGACGCATCTGAATTGTACATCACGAGGTTAACGAAGGATACAATATCCTCCCCATTCCGTAGCCAGATCCTTCTAGAATACCCTTATCGCTTCGTTACGCACCATCATGATGTCATCGACCATGAGACACGGCTTCGGCCATTTTCAAGAAAAGTATCGACCTCTGATCAAAACAGACTCTTAAAACTCGTTGTTGTTAGCTTTCTGTTACTACTGATCCTTCCCTAGAAGGATAGCTTCTCCTTTTCATAGCTTTATACTATTGTCATCTTAAAATCTCTGAGACCCTGAGAAAGTCTGCGGTACGATGACCTTGACACGTGTACCAACTTTGTACATGTTTTAACATTAATAAGTATGAGTGCGTGCTGCTTAAATGCAAATAGCGTTTGACTAATTTATTAATTTATTTTCTGTAAACAAGTTTTTATACTAATGCATTGAATTTGTCAAACAGTTTTTCCGCTTTCTAAGCCATTACTTTAAAGACATTTGGATCAAGGCTGTCCAGCGACTTTTTAGACGAGAGTGTTCGACGAAAGTAAAATGGATGCAATCGCTGACACAACCAAATAGTTAGAGCAATATGGAGTTAGCTCATTCTTAAATATTTATTAACACTCGCAATTTTTACATATTCTCTTTCGTCATTTAACACTTTTCGTCACAGTGGTCGTGATTTCAAATTTGGATTTTAAGATTTGGGCTTCAAAATATGACAATATTTGGACTTTCAATATTTGATAATATTTGAAAATTAAGTACCCGAATTTTGAAGAGGATTTTTTATTCAGAAAACAGTGTATAAACATTAAATTGTGTGTTGAGTCAACATGGAACCAGCTTCACCATCCAAAGGTTACGTTGTACAGTGGTTAATTCGCTGTTTGTTCCAACAAAGAATTTTTTTAAAAAGAATATCCACGAGTCATTTATACATTCCTTTTTCTCGAACTTGACTCTTCAAAATGATGTGTCATAAGTGTCATGACACTTCTTTGTCATCAATCAATAATATATACATGTTATTCATATTAAATGTATTCAAACACGACTGAAGCCGTCGAATCTGCAAAACAATGCTATTTCTTTTATTTTTTCATCCCTCGAGACGTCGACAATGCTGAACTTTTGTGTCATAAAATAATTAAGATCAACAGTGAGCTCAGAATTTTATTTTTTAAAAACTGTAGAAGTTCGTTTTGTAAAAAATAGCAGGAGTCGATTTTTATTATTTTTTCCGGTCATATGCCATAACAAATCATTAAAATTCATGAGGGTGTCGGTAGGTTGTCCTCGATGCGTGATTTAATAAAACACATTCGATTGGATGTAAAATTATTGTTCCTTTATATATCTGACATCGCGTTCTCAATTTAACGAGCATCAGTTTTCTACGTTTCGTAGCCAGAGTAAAAGGGATCAAGGTATCTCGAGTACAATGGCAAACATTACCAAACGATTGTTTCAATACATAACATTCCCTATATGTAGCTACCAGTTGCATAATGGAAAACTTTATGAAAACGCTTACACACTCTGCATACCAATCCTTTCGGTCCCTTTCCACCCGTTCATCTCGCCAGCATGTCACATCGCGATAATTAAACATTTCAGTCTCGGTAGCATCTAGGGCACGGGTTACCATCTGTGATGGAGAAAATCGTTGAAAAAAATATTGTAAAATCGAATCTTCGAGTATAAGTGCAATTTCAAGATTTTAAATTTCACATTTACAAAGTTTCAATTCTCAAGTTTTCAAATTTATAAAGTTTCACTTCTCACGGTTTCAAATTTCGAAGGTCCCAATTTCCAAATTTTCTAATTCCCAAAGCCCCAATTTCCAAATTTTCAAATTCCCAAAGTTTCAATTCTCAAGTTTTCAAATTTCCTAAGTTTCAATTATTAGTTTTCAAATTTCCAAGGTTCCAATTTCCAAATTTTCAAATTTCCAAAGTTTCAATTATCAAGTTTTCAAATTTCCAAATCCCCAATTCCCAAATTTTCAAATTTCCAAAGTCCCAATTCCCAAATTTTCAAATTTCCAAAGTCCCAACTCCCAAATTTTCAAATTTCCAAGGTCCCAATTCCCGAAGCCTCAATTCCCAAATTTTCAAATTCCCAAAGCCCCAACTCTCAAATTTTCAAATTCCCAAAGCCCCAATTCCCAAATTTTCAAATTTCCAAAGTCCCAACTCCCAAATTTCCAAATTTCCAAGGTCCCAATTCCCGAAGCCCAAATTCCTAAATTTTCAAATTCTCAAAGCCCCAATTCCCATATTTTCAAATTCCCAAAGTCCCAATTCCCGAAGCCCCAATTCCTAAATTTTCAAATTCTCAAAGCCCCAATTCCCAAATTTTCAAATTCTCAAAGCCCCAATTCCCAAATTTTCAAATTTTCAAAGTCCCAACTCCCAAATTTCCAAATTTCCAAGGTCCCAATTCCCGAAGCCCCAATTCCCGAAGCCCCAATTCCTAAATTTTCAAATTCTCAAAGCCCCAACTCCCAAATTTCCAAATTTCCAAGGTCCCAATTCCCGAAACCCCAATTCCTAAATTTTCAAATTCTCAAAGCCCCAATTCCCAAATTTTCAAATTCTCAAAGCCCCAATTCCCAAATTTTTAAATTTCCAAAGTCCCAGCTCCCAAATTTTCAAATTCCCAAAGCCCCAATTCCCAAATTTTCAAATTTCCAAAGTCCCAACTCCCAAATTTCCAAATTTCCAAGGTCCCAATTCCCGAAGCCCCAATTCCTAAATTTTCAAATTCTCAAAGTCCCAATTCCCAAATTTTCAAATTCCCAAAGTCCCAATTCCCGAAGCCCCAATTCCTAAATTTTCAAATTCTCAAAGCCCCAATTCCCAAATTTCCAAAGTTCCAATTCCTAAAGTTTTTAAATTTAGGTTTAATAGTATAATTATTTATTGAAATTCAACGAGTGTTCATTTGAATAAGCACCATTGGGTTTATTAACAGTTTTACATATTTGTTGAATGATTTGATTTTGTGTCACAATTTGGAAGACTTTAACATACAAAGGAAAGTTGCTAATGCTACTATGAGTTCTGTGCTGCGGGGATTCCTCGAATATTAAAATAACCTATTAGTTTAGGTAATCATTGGGAAAGTTTGATTTATCGAGTGAACAATTCGAAATTGATTCAGTTCAGAATTGTGTGAAAGTTTAGTGCGATTAACTATTTCTAGTTTCTCTCGCGAGGTGAATACACAAAGTTAGTTCAGGCAGTTTTCAAATTTTCGTATTTAGAAACTTAGAAATGCAGACACCAAATTTTCAAACTCAGAATGCAGTCATGAAATTTACAAATTTCTTGCAATTTTCATATTCTAAGTACTACAATATAAAAATTGATGAATTTCTAAAAATTTTCAGATCCGTCAATTTAAAAATTTGGTTTTCTCAGATTTAGTTACCGATCTGTTGTTAATCTCGAGTCCTGACACGTCCTCAATTTGCATTAATAATCAACACGATTTGAAGTGACGAAAGCGCTAATGATTTACGTATATTCCGATTCCAAATTCCCTGTTTCTTTTTCGTAGGAAATTATCTATTGCCCAGTCGTGTTAATGATCCCTCTCCACCTGGCATAGGAAAATAGATCATTAAAAAGAAATTAAATTCAGTGTTTCAAAGTTCAATGAAGGATCAATGTGTAATTGCTTGTAAATGTGTGAATAAACTGAAAGGAATGGTGGGAGAAGTTGTTTCTACCTCTCACAAGGTATAAGGAACTCTGGTTGGCCACAGGTAAGCTCAGTTCACCTTTCGTTAGTTGACTCGTCTTTTAAAAGTGTCCGGTCCACATATCATCCCTTTAGTAATCATCGCCACGCGTTGTCGTACGTGTCGACCTTCACTCGCATAATAGTTCTCTTCGTTTTCCATCAATTTGTCAAACATTTCTCGAATCTGTACTGTTCTTTAACGATTGGATTTTTCTACTTGTTTCGGTGAGTTTCGTGTTCATTAAATATAATGTGTTGTTGAAGTGATTGGAGTTTGGAAATTTGAAGAGTGAATGTAAGAAGGCATTTTTTGAAAATTTACGAAAGGGTGATCATACGAAAGCTGACGCATAAAAGTATTGCTATAATTTTTGGTAGTTTTTATGAAAGAAAAATTCTGATTTTGTCAAATAAATATTCCGATTACATGTTTTATTAAATGAAAAGTGGTTTGGGTAAATTCTTACAATTAATCAGATGATAACAGAGTTTCTCTTATGAAGCACTAAGCATTTAACAAAATAATAACTTGCAGTTATAAAGTAATTTGATCATCAGTTTCTCATGTACTCACATATGTTATTTATGTACTACATATGATATTCATTAGATCGTTTATAAATCAAACCATTACATCGCAAACTTTGTTCTATGTAACTAACAATTCTTTAACGTGTCGAACGGCACTTTACGACGATATCTACTTTTTCTAACTTTGCACGGAATTATAACCTGTCCCAGTTATCATAATCACTGTACATGCAAAAATTAGTTTTGTTATCTAATATCTTTTGTAAGATAAGAACGAACCATGCAATGTAAAAAAAAATTACAATCATGGTTCCATGGTTTCAAATCATAAGCTGAAATAAGGAGTAACGTTCATCCTCGTTAAATTAACTGTACCGAGACCTCGTTACGTTACACGGGCCAGCAGGAACACAAATTGGTGTATAATTTCACGAATTGTACTTTATTTCAAGCTAATATGTACTTTTGTATGTACAATGTTCCGAAACGTCGTAGTTAGTAAAATTATACCGGTTGTGGCTGGCAGTGCAATAAACAATTCTATGTGCGAAAGTGAATAAAAGTGTAACATTTTTAACTTTGCTTCGGAGACAATTTGTTTGAGTACCGATTATTTAGTTTTTAGAAATTCAGAAAATTTTTGATACTTTCGAAATTTAATTCTGAAATTTAGGACTCTTCAAATTTTTAAATTTTGTTATTGTCAAATTTTTAAATTGTTAAATTGTCAAATTCATAAATTGTCATATTGTTAGATTGCCAGATTGTCGAATTGTGAGTTCATCAGATTGTCGAATTATCAGATTGTCAGTTTGTTAGATCGTCAAATTATCAAATTGTCAAATCATTACAAGGTTAAATTGTCAAATCGTTAAATTTTCAAATCCCAAATCAGCAAATTGTCGCTTCGTCAAATGGTCAAATCATTGCATCACCAAATCGTAAAATTGTCAAATGGTTAAATTTACAGCCTTCTAAACGGTGTACGAATCTCTCTGTACTGCCAATTACAATTTCCTGTGTAGCAATAGAAGAAGAGACAGCTGCATTAATCGGTGTCCATCATTGATCCAATGTCAGAATTCCGTACATCTACGTACCTAATTCACTCTGAAATTAATTGGACGTCTGAAGACGTCTATAACTCAGGAATGGTGCAATAAAAACGTAAAGAGACATCGATCCATTGTCGAATTTTACGAAAAATACTGGAAAGCGTGTGTTCTACTTTCGTCTGTTTCGGAAAATTGCCAACGAATGGCAGAGATGCAATTTAAATCTCGTTAAATCTCCCTTACTGTTAGAATTGCATCTTGTGTACGAAAAATATGAATGCTGTTGTGCTTTTCTTGTTTTCCTCTCGTTCCCTTTCTATGTTAAACTGTGCCACAAATGCTTGCCAATTTACCGTTCTTTTTCGGTACTCGAGTAATTACCATATAATTGTTGCTTACTACCTAAAGATCGCTTTCGCGAGTTACATAATTTTACTCATTGAATTTGACTTTTCGAACGACATTGTTCTCTTATCTGTGTCACGCTTACCGTGAAATATTGCTGGGGTTTTTGTTATTGTTATTGCGTAATATTGGTTGTTGATATGGGGCGGAAATTAATTTTATGATGCGATGGTTTAACGGCGTTACGCGTTGTCGGATACGAGGACTTCACATTTTTAACACTGTAAATTTAGAAACTTTTGGTGCTTTAGGGATTTTCCTAATGCGATTTGGAAGTTGAGAAATTTTTTTTATACGAACATTTTGGAATTTAGCAACGTGTTAATGTAAAAGTATACAGATTCCAAAGTTAGAAATATAGAAATTTAGAGGAATTGAAAAATTCAGAAATTTGCTGCCTGAAAATCTAGAAATTCAGAAAACAAAAAGTTTGACAATTTTTAAATATCAAACTTTCAAAGTATACAAATTTATACCAGTAATAAACGCGATTTTCAACAAACTTTAACGTCGTAATTTACCATTTTACGTAAAAGTTTTTCGGAGAAATAATAAGTAAACATACAGCGTTTGCATTGCAAAAGAAACATTCGTTGAAACAGCCTGTGTAAATTGTTTGATTTTTCTCGTCACATTAACGATTTTGTGGTCCATTCGGCAAATATTTCGAACTAGCTGGTTCATGCGGTTTAGTGTTCATTTTTCTTTGGAAATGGGTTCTCAAGGTGACATATGCTAATAATGTTGGAAACGCATTTTGCGTCGAATATATACCATAGAGAAATATGCACATTTTTTGCATCCTTTGGAATAGTTTCAACGTTAGTAGCTCGAGAAGGATGAATCACGTGGCTTTTTATTGTAGGATGTAAGATAGAAATTTTTCAAGTTTCTTAAGGTAAAATTGGCACATTTTTCAATTTCGATGCTCCACATATTAAATTTTCAAATTTCGAAGGTTAAAATTACTGAGTTTTCAAATTTTCTATTTTTCAAGTGTCCGAGGTCCTAATTTTCAAAGTCTCAGTTCTCAAGTTTTCAAATTTCCAAGGTCCCAATTTACAAATTTTCCAATTTCCAAAGTTCCAATTCCCAAGCTTTCAAATTCCCAAATTTTACAATTTCAAAAGTCCCAATTCCCAAGCTTTCAAATTTCCAAGGTCCCAATTTACAAATTTTACAATTCCCAAGCTTTCAAATTCCCAAAATCCCAATTCCCAAGCTTTCAAATTTCCAAGGTCCCAATTTACAAATTTTCCAATTCCCAAGCTTTCAAATTCCCAAAATTCCAATTCCCAAATTTTACAATTTCCAAAGTCCCAATTCCCAAGCTTTCAAATTATCAAGGTCCCAATTTACAAATTTTACAATTCCCAAGCTTTCAAATTCCCAAAATTCCAGTTCCCAAATTTTACAATTTCCAAAATCCCAATTCCCAAGCTTTCAAATTCCCAAAATCCCAATTCCCAAATTTTACAATTTCCAAAGTCCCAATTCCCAAGCTTTCAAATTCCCAAAATCCCAATTCCCAAATTTTACAATTTCCAAAGTCCCAATTCCCAAAGCCCCAAATTCCAAAGTTTTAAATTCCCAAAGCCCCAATTCCCAAAATCCCAATTCTGAAATTTTCAAATTTCTAAAAATAGAAATCCCTACGTCCCAATTTTCCAAATCCCCAAAACTCCAAATTCCATTTCCAAACCCCACGTCCCAGATTCCCAAATATTAAAGTAACATTCAGTAGCATAAGAATTGATAACGCGCGAAAATTTGAATTAGAATAAACGTCTTAAACGATTTCGATATCCGTTTAAGGCCGAACAAATTCCACAAGCAGCACTGTTTTCGTGGCTTGGTTTGTATTAAAAATTCCCGTCCATTTTCTAACAATTATGCAACTCTGTTTTCACGTTAACACTTAAACAAGATATTTTGTCAGACTGCTTAATTGACAGTATTATAATATCGCGTCATCAATAATATTTTGTCGACGTCGGTTGTAATCGTGTGTACTCGTTGATTAATACGACGTCACGAATAATATGTTTCAACAGCGCATTCAGTTTCTTTTATAAATTTGTTCAGTGACGAAATCTACGAGTCACAGCTACCATTCAAGGAGTGCATTGCAATGTGAACTGCAAACACTCTTCATTATGATTTTAATGTCACAATTAATATGAGGTGAATGTAATCAATTATTTTTTTTCTCAAATTTAGAAATCGTTCGAGAACTTGTAATTTTGAAAATTCCTGCATTCTGCAATTTTGACGATTTCTAAATTTCGAATTCGGGAATTTCTAGATGTCCAAATTTAAATTTGTTGAGACGAATAATACTAATTTCAAAGATACTAATAATGACAAATTTTGATTTACAACATTCGTCAGTTGAAATTTTTAACGCTATAGCTACTAAAACCGCTCCACAAGTTTTCGACTGTAAATTACACAATTTGCTAAGTTGCGTTTCTTGATATCTTCGTTGAGTTTCGTAAAAAATTAATGCGATTTTATAGCGGTTTGTTTATTCATTTTTCAACTTCATCTTTAATTTTAAACAAAGCTTAAAACGTTACATAAAATTATACACTTGTAGCTTTAGCGTTAAATAATTATCGTCTGCGAACGTTTCGAAGCTTTGAATTTTGTTTTCTGAAAAGCGAAATATGTCATTCTTGCACGTTGAATCAACTCGTGGATTTCTGGGACACCTGGTAGAAAGATCGGTTGTTCTTTTCGACTTGTTACAATCTTACAAAGTATGTCAGAGGGTCATCGGCTTCCGAATTGTAATGCGAGTATGATCCACAGGATGAACGTTCCTTTAACATCATACGAACGAAATGTGCGTCACGGAATTTTAATCATTCCCGTACTGCTGTACTGTTACTCGAAATTGAAGGATTTGATGAATCTCCTAACTGTTCTTCGGCTTCGATTCGTTGTGGACTCTCGTTGATCCCTTTATCAGGCATACGTAATTAACCCAGTAAATGCTGCATCATTTTCATGTGTTCTGCGTGCAACATATCTTCGGTAATCAGCATAATTCAGAAATGAACGCGAAATATTTATTTCTTGCCATCAGATCACTACTTTTTGATACTTAATTACAATTTATTCAATATTATTTTTCAGGGTTTAATTGTTGACAATTTCCCAAGTTTGGAAAAATGGAGATTTCGAAATGTGAGTATTTGAACATTTGGAAATATGGGCTTTTGGAGTGGAATCATTTAGAAAACTAAATCTTCCTAAATTTCGAAATCTGAATTTCTAAATGTAGAAATTTTGAAGCTTAGTTTTCACGGGTCTACGATATTGAATAACCCGAGCTTGACGAATTGGTTCAAATTTGAATTTTCACTGTTTTTCATAATTTTGTCACGAAAACTTTCAGTATTGTTTGACACTGATCGTTGCCAGTTGGTATTTCTCGGTGAAAGTTCGTGAAACATTCGAAAGTAAAAGTAAGTTCAAAGTGACTGTCAGTAAAGTTCAAGTTCACGGTATTCTTTGTTGAACTTTATGGAATGAACTATAATAAGGTCGTTCACACAGTCGTTAACTTGTATTTCATTAACATACTCGTATCTTTTATTAAAGCGATTCTTCGTGATCAGAATTTATTATTGCAAAAATTATTACATTTTTTAATATTACATCTTGTTAACAAGAACAAGTATTAGCAATTTCATACATTATCTTAATTTATGACGCAAGTGAAAGTATTCATTCCCTCGTTTTACTATCAAATCAATGCATATTCTGTTTTTCATTTAGCTTTTTCTGTGCAAGCGTCTTAAAAAATCTTGTAGAAATTATACCGATAATCGAAATACTAATTTCATATATTATGTATTTAATACAAATATGGAGTATTTGTTCATTCATACAAGAGAACGGAAATATGTTTAACGTAGTGTAAATAAAAACGTGATCGAAGTTGGTCAAATGTTTGGCTAATAACATACATGGTAAACGAATAACGAACATCTGTTATTATTTAAATTGAACCGTTGCGCGATGTTGAAATAAGTCATTTTATAATATTTAGTAACGTTTCAAATTCCAGCGTGAATTATGGGCTATCTATACTTTTTTGAAATAGCAAAAATTAGCTTTTACTCGCCTGGCGATATTCATATCCTATATGCACGTATGCGAATAAACTTTCACTTTCGTAACCAGTAATTTCCGCTAATAATTGACGTTTAATTACCGTTTATGCATTCTTTACCGTTGCGTGCTATCTGATGTCTAATTTAGCTGTTTGTATTCATCATTTTTAATTGATGCGTTCATATTACACGACAGTATCAACGGATATACATTATATCTGTTGCGGCGAATGAAACTGTTATTTGTGGATATTTTAGACGTTTATTTGAAAAGGGTTTGACATAATAGGAGTTCGACGTAATGAGAAACCTGGGAATTTTTGGATATACACTACCGTCCATAAGTATCCGGACACAAGCGAAATATGCATTCGCGTTGCATGAAAGTTATTCAAGTATCTGCAACAGTAACTAAAATCGATTTTTTTTCTGCGAAGGTCAGAATACTGGAACGTTTTTCCATTGATAATTCTCGTTTGGAACTCATATCTCGATGGAAAAGAAGCTACAGACGAACTAAACCGAAACTGTCGAGTGCGTAGCGTTACCTCCATTCTTATCTCCATTGAGGGAACCTAAACATCTACCAACAGTTTACAAACACTTGAAACATATCGAAGAACCCTCTGAATACGTTCTGCACCATAGAAATGAAACGCAGTAGAAATTAAAATTTTTTTTAGAATCGAAAGCGTTTCATTAGATTCACAAATTTGGACTTTGTACTTCTGGACATGAATTTTACTTTCACACTTCCATTGTATAATTTGTACTTAAAAATTAATTCTATTACGTTATGACACCTCAAAAAAGATAATAATTATTACAAATGATATGATAACCCTAAATACCTTTCGTACAAAGTTCAACTATGTTTTATATAACGAAACCAAGTGTCCGGATACTTATGGACGGTAGTGTAGCTAGTTGGAGATCTGGAGGTTTGGTAATATAAATATGTAGCGATCTGGGAATATGGAGATCCAAGTATTTAGGGATCTAGGAATAAATCTTCAAATTTGTGATAGCCATTTGGTCACTTGCAAATTTGAGGATACATATAGTTGTGGATTTAAGAATTTGGAGACATTAGTATTTGGGGATCTGAGAATATGGAGACCTAAGCTTTTAGAAACCTAGGAATATGGGGTCCTAAGCATTTAGAAACCAACTAGCATGGTAATCTACGAATTTGACGGCCCTAGAATTTGATCACCTAGGAATTTAAAGGTACAGATATTTGATGATCTAGAAATTTGATTTTGAGGATCTAGGAGTTTGAAATGGCAAAACTTGCATATTGATAAATCTAGGAATTTAGAGAGTTTGAAATTTGAGTAACATGAAAAATTAAGAACATTCAGACACTTGGAAATTTAAAAACTACAAAGGTTTCATGGTCCAGGAATCTGGGATTTGGAGAATTATAAGTTGAGAATTATAATATTTGGAAATAAATGAATTTCAAAATTTGGGAATTAAGTTGAGAATTTGAAAAGTTCAGAAACCCGAATATTTGGAAATAAATGTATTTCAAAATTTGATAGTTTGAAAGTTGTCCGAAGGACTATTGAGTCACATCGAGTACCATAGTAAATATATAAATTCAGCGTGGACAGTTAACACGTTAATTGAATGGAAGAAAAAGGAGAGGTAAAAGAAGGAGAGAATAATTCCCGAGATTAAGAGAGATATAGAGAAACGGAAAGGAAAAGAAGATTGTGTCAGTCAGTCGGTCGCGGTCGTTGTTCCTCGGCGTATAACGGGTTTTCATGTAACGGGGTCGGCCGAGCGACGTTCCTCTCTTTCTTCCTTGTTTCTTCGTCTGCGGAGGCCGAGGAACGAGCGGATTCTCGTGACCGTTTCGAGGCCGGAACGCTGACCTAGAATCCCGTTGAAACCGCTTCTCTGAACGCTCTAGCGTTTCCCAACTTGTGCTTAGCAGCACGTATTTCGAAAAATTTCTTCTCTTCGTAACCACTGTCATTCTTCACTTTTATTTTTATGGGGAAATTCTGAAAAAGTTTTACATACCATTGACTCTCGAAAAACTGCTGCTCTAGAAACGATGCAGCATCAATTTGACTTCTGAACCCCTGCTATTTTGTGCCCTTTGCGTCGGTTCTGAGTTATACAAGTTCGCTTAATTAGTATGTGATAACACCTTGTTATCTTCTGTTCCTCATAAAACTGTTAACGTATGATTTTGAGACAGTGAAGACCCGTAACTTTATGGTTTATTGTTAGAACGAGCGGTTCATTGATTTTTAGTCAATTAAATTTTCAGTTTAATAATTGATAATTCGCGTTTAACTCGTCATAAAATTTCCTTTAATTAAGAAATCAGTTGTAATTGCTGTGGGAGTTTAGAGTGATTTAGTATCTGTAAAATTATATATTAACACGGATAATGAGTTGAATTAATGAACGTTGACAAATCATTAAATTACATACATTGAAATTAATCTTTCACTTGTCATTTATCATTTGTTGCAATGAACAGCGAGACAAATTCGCATTAGTATTTAAATTATGGAATTATGAACTTTTTTCAATATTTACAACCAGATTTTTATGCGAACCTTTTTTCTGTAGTCGATATTTTTTTAACAGCCATTTATCAGCTCGTAATTTCCGAGAGATTCTTATTTATTTAATAACTCAGACTTAACGAAGTTGTTTAAAATTAATCTCTGAAATATTTGTTGCTTTTTATTACTTTTAGATAAGATACTCAAGATAATTCAACCTTTTTGGAAATTAGTATACGCTGGAAATGACACATATATTGCCATGCATGTGTCATACGTATATCACAACTCTTGACAACACGCGTCAAATATTACTACGAGCGATACGTTACCTCTTCTATATCGTCACTCTTGGTATATCATCACGTATATTTTCCCACGCGTCGAATTTGACTACGCGTGATACATCGCTCGTATATCGCCGCTCTTGATATATTACCATAGTATTTCGTCGCACGCCGCAAATCGTATTTCTATGCACTATGCATAATACTAAAGGAATCGTATTTATTATCATGTAATCTGTAATATGTAATTCTGAATAATTTAGAGCCACGAAAGGCATAATAAACTGTTAGATAACTTTCGATGCTAACGCATTAGTCAGTCGTTTCTACATATACTTTCTTATGTTTTGTCCGTTCCATTCATGTTATACGGTCATTAAAATATTAGGAATTTAAATAAGATTGCGCAGCAGCCAAAATTTGTGGACTTGTTCATTGTACATTTATCGATGGAATTGGCTGGCAATTTCGTTGAAGCAAGAGTCAAGGTGCCTTCTAATGTATTTACGTAAAAGGTGGTCGTTCATACAACCGTTGTTAGTCCACTTTCACGTTTCTTTTAACGATTCGAGACAAAACTTTGACCTACTTCTTATTTTTATAGTTTGAGACACTGTCGAAAAGTTGGATCTTGTTGGCACTGTGCTGGCGTTCTTTATTTAGAAGCAATTGTTCATTGATTATAGTTATGTTCAGCTATTTTGAATCATAATCTATTGTTTCTATTATAATCGTAATCGATTATTTTGTACATGTACACGTTCACCCTTAATTGTTTGACTTTCGAATGTGAGGCAAATCGCATCGTAATTAAAAGTTGATTTCGCAACATTTTATCGATGTCGGTGTACAAGAATTTAATAAAAGACTAGGTATACTCTACTGTCACTATCTGGTAAAGTAGAAATTCTTAGTACTACAGTTATCGTTTTTCACACACCTCCTATCACATATTTGATAAAAATAATCGACAATATTTCCGGTGTGTCTAGAGGTGTGTAGAGCATAGAGTAAGCGTGAGCGGTTACTGTTTTTGAAAAGTTTCGCCACTCTTGAATTTTACAATTTTGCGAAATAAAGTGTGTGGGTCGTGAAAAATTATCAGTTTCAAAAATGGGTCTTTACCCATAAATTTATTCGAACTAAGTAAAATTCTTCTACAATTATTTCAACCAATACAATATCATTGATCAACCAATGCAAAATTTCAAAATAATAAAATTTGAAAGATATGTTTTCCAGCAAATCGTCATATTCTATAATTGTCCTCGCCAAGATATCTGCAAGTCTCGTATCACTCACTGATGACATAATCAATAATTCAAGTAACCATAGCGTAAAGCGGTCAAGAATGATCACTGACTAGCACCGTACAGTCACCACACGTATCACATACTTTTATCACAGCGAAACTAACTTCTTCTTTCCATATCTGATTACAGTCAAAGTAGAAGCAGTGGTCGCAGGAGGCACGAAATGAGTCCAGCAGAAATCAAATCCATTTGTAGTCCGCTTGGAAAAACCTGGAACGGCGTGAACATTTGCCAGCTTTCGTTGCACTTTTCTCAAACTTTGTTTCCTCATCTTTGAGGAAGCTGTCTTTAATATTCCACACGATTGTACAGTGCGAACCAGGTGTAAAATAGATATCAAATACGTAGCCTTGAGATACACCGAAGGTGGCGAAGAATCGTATCAAGACCAAAGAACAAACCGAAGAACAAAGCTGAAAGTGCTTTTTCTATCCATCATCTTGAGATAGGTCCGAAGAAATTTGTCGTTGCGAGAAGTATTAGTGTCAAAGGATTATTTTGCTGTTATAAAAAAGATATAACACATTAAAATGAGCACGATGACTGGCACTCAGTGTACGTCTGTGAAGGAGTTCTATAGGGACAGATCTATCTTCATTACCGGTGGTACCGGCTTTATGGGCAAAGTACTCGTCGAGAAGTTACTCAGATCTTGTCCAGGAATCAAGAATATTTATTTGTTGATGAGACCCAAGAGGGGACAGGATGTCCAACAGAGGTTGAGACAACTACTGGATGGACCGGTAAGATGAGTTTTATTGTTCTTTTATTTATTTTCAACTCCACGGTTGAAGAACTTGATGACGGTATTTAAGAAAATTGCTGTAACTAGTTAGGGACCCGAGTGGACTTGACCTCGTCAAAATTATGGTCTAATTACTCACGTTTTGTAAAGTACCAAGAAGGATGTTCAATGCATTATTTATCTCGTGTTATTTAGCAACTTTCGAAATTATAAATTTTGTAATTTCTAGATTTTTAAATTTTTAGGAAAACGAATTTCTAAATCCTCAAAGAACCGTCAAAAAATTCCGAAAGAAGTTAATTACGGAACGATGAAGTGATAAGCGAATTAATGTATTATAATGTATGTTGACAGCTGTTCGAAAAATTGCGAAGAGACTATCCACAAGAACTGTCGAAAGTGATTCCTGTGGCTGGAGACATAACGGAACATGAATTGGGAATCTCGGAAGCTGACCAGGCTGTATTAATTAAAAATGTGTCAGTAGTTTTTCATTCCGCTGCTACTGTAAAATTCGACGAGGCCCTGAAACTTTCTGTGACCATCAACATGGTTGGCACCAAACAACTTCTGAATTTGTGTCATCGCATGTGTAATTTAGAGGTAATATTTTTCGAACATTATTCACATTAAAAACATAATGAAAATTTCAATAGAATTGTTTCATGCACAGCGATATGCAAAGAATAGAGTACATTTAAAAAATATATACAAGATTACACGATAAAGAAACAAAAATAAGTATGCTAAAATGCTGACTTAAACTTCGATACCTTCATAACTATCTTGACCCAAAACCACTACAGTTTGTGGACTGCAAAGCGAAAGTAGAAATCTTCTGTTAGTTTAAGAAATTCATGTGTTCAGAAGATACAAATCCTAATAGTTAACAGATATACTAAAATCTAACCCGAAATTAATTCGACGCCAACATCCAAGTACCAATTAATTTGTATGTTTCTGAAATGCTAGAGTGAAGCCATTCTGATGCATTGATCGAGTCCGTGGAACTTGATGAGTTATGTCTGTACCATATTTCAACCTCCTGGCTAAATTTATCACAGATAACATGCTTCAAAACCGTGTCGAAATTAAACTTTTGCTAAAATTATATTATCCGAAAGCTTTGCATATCCTGTGTATCAGATAATTTTTTCCTACATCGTATTAACTTGCATATTTTTTTCTGTAAAGGCCCTCATCCACGTGTCGACAGCATATTGTAATTGCGACCGTAAGGATGTTGCCGAAGAAATTTATCCGCTTGAAGCCGAACCTGAGCATGTGATCGCATTAACGAAGATCATGGATACGAAAATGGTCGATGAAATAACACCAGCTTTGATCGGTAATCGACCGAATACCTATACGTTCACCAAAGCCCTCACCGAAAGGATATTGCAATTGGAATCTGGTTATTTACCAGTAGCAATCGTTAGACCTTCTATCGTTTTATCGTCGCTTAGAGAACCAGTAGCTGGCTGGGTAGACAATTGTAATGGACCTACGGGACTTATTGCTGCTGTTGGCAAGGGTGTCTTCAGGTGCGATATTTTTTATTATAATAAGATGTTCTGAGCCTTCATGACATGAAAAGTGTCCTGAAAGTAAAAAGCTTTTTGGATCCCTTGAATTTAGCATTAATTTTTATTCAAAATGATAATTTATGTCAAAACACGAATTCCTTAAAAATCATTCACTACATTTATTAGGAACAGAATTGCTAACCGGCAGAATGTTCCATGAGTTATATTAGCACATGAAAGTATTAAAATAATAATAATTTGTAAATTTATTTACTAGTCATTCTTCCCATTAAAAAAATCTATAAATTAATACTTGATTATCGTGGTAGCTTGAACATAATAGTAAACGTATTTGTTGCAGAACTATGTTGTGTCATGAAAACATGATCGCAGACTTGGTGCCCGTTGACATAGTAATAAATCTGATGATTTGCGCGGCATGGAGAACCGCCACGAATCGCACGAAAACTATTCCCGTGTATAATTGTTGTACAGGTCAACAGAACCCAATAACCTGGAAACAGTTTGTTGATCTGATGTTCAAGTACACGCGAAAGCATCCACCGAACGGCGCGATTTGGTATCCAGGTGGTCGATGCCGTAATTCTGTTATAATGAACCAAATGTGCGCCCTCTTCCAGCACGTGGTACCGGCGTATATTTTAGACTTCTTTTGTCGGTTGAAGGGCAAACCGACCATTATGGTCGGCCTACAAGTAAAACTCCGTAAAGCTGCCAAATGCTTGGAGTATTTCAGCACACAACAGTGGAACTTCAGGGATGACAATGTTCGAAACTTAGAAGAACAACTTAGTCTAGAAGACCGACAGACGTTTATGTTTGATGTCAGACAAATTGATTGGCCAACGTATTTAGAACATTACATATTGGGAATTCGGCACTTTCTATTGAAAGAGAGTCCGGACACACTGCCAGCTGCTCGTACACATATTAAAAGGTAAGTTGAAAATCCTGAAGTATCTATCAAACATACTCAAATGTTTTTTTAAGGAGATATTCGATTCCAAATCTTATAAATGTAGCCAAAATTTTATTGTTCAACATATTAATTGTTTTTTTTTAATGTAAAGGGAACTTATTATTGGTCAATATATTTAGCATAATTTAGTAGTATGGTTTATGCTGTTCTTTTAATAAGATATTTTAGAATGCGAGCTTCATGCATTTATTGAGAAGAAAGAAGGTGTTAGCACATAAATTGAGCAGATGTCATCTATTAACTATGATGTTCCATAATAGATTTCATTATGTTTCAGATTGTATTGGTTTCACAAGGCTTTAGAATTCGCGATGCTGTTAGTAGTGCTGCGGTATTTATTGTTACGCAGCTCCGTGACCCGAACTGCATGTTACTCGTTGTTGTCCGTCGTGTTACGTATGTGCCGTATGATTGTTTGACGGCTCAGAATCTTGGCTGAGGATCGCGACAGGCGTCACAAAAAGCAAAAACTAATCTCGAAGCATAATCTCAAAGTGCGGATCGTACTTCGACTTCACTGCTCGCCGTTCCCAACGATAAATTGCTACGACGTTCAAACATCCCATCGGTTGGCCTTTTCGATGTTTCTATTTGTTCATAACTATTAGCCTCCGCTAGAGATATAATTCCGCAGGGAAATGTATCGATTGTCGTTTAACACACGCAAATACAATGATAACACGTACACACACACATGTATACACAGAACATGTACTCAAAGCTTCCAAAAAACTTGTACGTCGAGTCACTTTGTTATATTTACGAAAGTTAACCAAACGAGAATCCTTTCTTTGGATAATATGTCGTCGTCTTCTTGTTCAACGTACAATGGCGGGCAAAATAGGCTTTCCTAAAGAACATGGTGATGGAAGAAATTGGGAAAATTTACAAATATGGGGATGTAGAAATTTAGAATATTTGGTAAATCGGGAATTTGAAAATTTAGAAGTTTGAAGATCTGGGATATATGACGATTTGGGGCTTGAAAATATAGGATCTTGGAAATTTAGAAATTTGAAAATTTCATGATTTAGAAATTTGGAAATTTTCAAATTTGCTAGTTTGGAGAGCTGGAAATTTAGAAACTTAGAAATTTGGGAATTTGAATTTTCAAATTTAAGAATTTAGAAATTTGGAAATTTTCAAATTCATTTAATATCTCAAAATTAAAAATTCTTTTTCCTTAGTTCTTAGCCAAAGGAAGCCTACGTTGTACTCGAATGTACAGCAGTGCGAATAAAAAAGGAGGAACGTTCACGTTTAACATCGCGTTTATTATTATGAGTATAATTAATTGTCATTGTAATTGACGCGTGTTTTACGATGCCCCAACGGCATCAGTTTCGTTCTCGGACATCGATTTTTCGCATATCGTCGATTTGTAATGACGCGACGCTAGAAAAATATCTTTGACATTTAGACTACCTTAATATTCACCTTGATGTTAATTCATGGTGATGGCGTCTATTGAAAAAGATACGACGCGTTAAACTCTGTGAGCCGGCAAGTCGAACTTTTTAATCTCTGTTTGTAATCATTTTATCTAGAAGACCAAGAAGAATAGAGGATAACGTTTTACAGATTGTATAAGCAAAATTATTTATATTTCTAGTAATAATTAATGGTGTCTCTACTTTGCGCTCGTCTTTGTTCAAATAAGGTTTCAAGCTTCCAGTGAATTTTCCCGGTGAATTTGTAATCGTCCAAGATTCCATCGTTATCGAGAAAAGTGAAGACAGGTTTAATATTAATTGTAGAAATAAATATCGAAGCGATAGATTATTTATACGGATGTACTTTTACATTGCCAAACTATTTTGGTGCCCTACAATCTTCCTTCCTTTCTCATGATTTTAATGATGTTCGAAGATGATAATAAATCTTTACCTTTACTTTAAATCGTCGTTTAATCCTTTAGGATGCATAGGTCAGATTTTGAAACGTTGTCGCTTTTGAATAACGAGCTTCATTATCAATTAATGTAAACGAATCGTTAATTGTAATACAGTAAAGTACGTATACATTAAAAGAAAAAAGAATGAGAATGTGTGGACATTCTGACTTTGGGTCGAGTCTAATAAGATCGGACAATTTCGGACGGATATCCAAGATATACCCCCACGATACCTAAACCTAATTTCAAATTTGAAAATTTGAAATTCGTACATTTTTACTTTTCTGGATATGAAAATTAGAGGTTTTTAGCGGTAGTCAACTTTTTACGAAGATAATCTAGGATCACCGCCCGAATTTGCATGACCTTTTTCGGTGCCACTCGACAACTCGGTACCCAATTATTCACACATCCAAAAGAACCAAAAGGGTTGAACGTCGATGTAACTCCGAATCTTTTCGAGTCTTCAAATGTTAAATCTTTTTGCTTTTATTCTTTTCTCTTTCTTTTCGAAAATTATAACATGGAAATTATTATTTCCACAATGTACGCACACACGCTTCATTTTGACGTTCAATTGTCCTTTACATCGACAAAAAGAATCAAATACCTGTGTTTAGAAATTTGAACGGATCAATTGAAAGATTTAAATGCCGGCTAAAGGAGTTAGAGGTTCGTCGTGCCTTTGTGTCGTTACTGTTTGACGTTTTCCGTTTGTACCGGAATGTATGGTACATAGAGGGATATTTAATTACATTCTAACGAGTGCGCTCAATTCATTCGGTTTCACCATCAACGAACCAAGTCTTAATTAGATTACGCGTTCATTTAATCGTACTCAGCGTCATAGCAATCCGTTCGAATTGCAGACTTGTTTATAGGGATTGTTATTTTTAGCTTTGAAAATGCGAGTATTTATATAAAAGAGGATAATGGTTATAAAACGTACGTTTCTTAAACGTTTTGTTAAATTGCTTTCGCTTTTTTAACAATTAAGTGAAGTGATTAATGTATTCTTGCGACTCACTATCCTTGTGAGTCTAATAATCCTTTTATACCTTCATCGAATTTTGACGGGTGCTTGCCACAAATACGCGGAACATTTCATTTCATCTTTTTCTATATAAGCACAAATACCGTGTTCATTGTGTTCGCTAGAATAATAACAAAGTATAAAAGTGATAATTTGATTCGTTTTTGGTGAAATTGAACATAAGTTAAAAGAATATCTTGACCAAGCCGAGACATTCATGACAAACATGTGTCACGGTAAAATTTGTCGTTAAAAGCATCTCGAGGAATTCATTGTGTTGCAATGCTTCCTGTGAGTTACAAATTCTAGTGTGGAAGCCAACATGATGAAATAATTATGCATTCATTGCTTGTCGAATTTGCCACCGGTAGACGAAACGATCGTAGCAAAACCGATAGAGACGATTAAGGAACACGTTAGTAGTAAAAGAGGTGTAGAGTACCTGAAATTATGGGTCGACTCAAGTCAAGATTCCGAAAGTTTGTTAACGCATAAATACGGTGGAATCCCATTATATGACAACGAATGGGACACAGTATACAATGCGTGGGTAATATGAGTAGACGATATGGGTGATATAACGAATGAGTATACAACGCGTAGAGGATGTAACGCGTCGCTATAAAACGCGTAGACGATGTAACGCATATCTGTACTACGCGTAAACCTCGTAACGCGTGGCCACACATTTAGACGATGTAACGCGTGGTTATACAACGCATAGACAATGTAACTTGTAACTGTACAACGTGTAGGTAATATAACGCGTGACAATGTGCAGGCGAATATAACGTATAGGTAATATAATGCGTGGTTAATTACGCTATAAAATATTAAAATGGTTGCGAATTTGAAAAATCCGAGTATAATACAAGGTCTGATCAATTTGTAGGTAGCCGTAAATTTGGATACTAGTACATTCTAGGTATTTATGAATTATTGGGGATCGTATCGTGGTACCCGTAATTTCAGGAGCTCGTACAACCCTGATTTGAAACGTTCATCGTAGGAAGAGCTAGCCAAGGTACACTAATATCATTTAGGTATTCTCGCGTGTATTTACGAGGCATCGTACTACCGACGCTAAAATTTTGAAGGCATTGGCAACTTATTCTTATCTTCCGATCAGGCTGTTCGCACGTGTATCAACATTTTTAGTAGCGGTCCGATCGGCTAAGCGACGAGCAGATCGGGAATTTAGAATCGATAGGCGAAATGAGACGACAAATTTGTATATACGAGTTATTGATATTAACTAAAGAAGACGATTTTATATATACATCTAATATATATATATATACATACATATACATATATATACGTGATAAATCGTGCATCCGTTTCGTGAAATCATTTGTGTACCAGAATTTTTCGCGTGTTCCCGCCATCATGCCTCCCTACATGTACACTTATATGATATAATATTTTAGCATCCCATGTACAGTACACATTCCAGTGTTCATTTTCAAATTAATGAAACACTTTGCGGATCGACGGATTGCGTGAATTGAAGTTGTATACTTTTAGAATTGAAAGATGTATCCAAATCTTGATGCTTAGCGTTATTGATTACTCATTTATAATTGTCTGTAAAAGTTGCAATACATTAGAATAGTATCATTTGATTCTTTGCAGTGTGATTTCAAACGTGTCTCCTAAATGTCGGAAACCAATGCTAACTATTAATTTCCTCAGATTTTAATGACTTGTGGCATATCGATAAATTATGTTATAACGAGTTTCACGTTTTCAACTGCTGGTAATAATACGAGACAGAATTGGAAAAGTTTCTTTTACTCTCTGAAGCATTAATTGGAAGTTACAGAACTTCGAGTAAAAAAAAAACCGTAATACCATTATCTATCAACATGCGAAGCTCATTAAAATCTGAAGAGGTAGTTTCCAAAGGATTTGGAAATTTTATCGCCAGAAGATTAAATTCTATATACTTTTACTTAAGATGAATTGTATTAACCCTCTTTTACATGGTGACAACAAAAATTGATTTTTCACAATTGTTATTAACAGCATATCTTTTGTTCGTGTCTATGTATAAGGACATATCTAACTAAATATTTAACAATCAGTTGATAAACCCACAATATGTTTTCGGCGGACGAGTGTAAAACATTCATGCATGAGAGGGTTAAGGGTTGGTTGTTTGCAACGTATTGGACATACGCCAAAAAAGTAATCGTTTTAAGAAACGAAACAGAATATTGTTATTAAATCTATCGTAAGACTTGCTTGCAGAAATTTCAACGTAAGCTGTTGCAATTTCTTCGATAGAACCCTCTTCGATCGACTCGTTACGGTATTAACGATCGACGGTGTTAACTGATCGATGATCGATCAAACGTGCGTCATGAAATGTAACGATAAAATAGCTACAATAAAAATGAGGTTCCGTTTAATAATCGTGCAAGAATTCAAATCGACGTAACATGCCTCCCCTTTAAACGATTCTTTTTTTTTATAATATAGAATATTGTATAGCATAGAAAATTATAGACAGAGATTTCTATAGGAACATTCAAATATATATCGAAAAACACTTAGCGATTTCGGCAACAAAATTTGTCTATGATCCGTACGATCCGCGGGGTGCTTTTATGACGCTGATTTAGTTGAATTTTTCGATTCGATCGTTAATGATCAACATACAGAGTGTCTCACAATTAGTGTAGGTCCCTGAAATGGAGAGTAGTCGACGTGATTCTGGATGAGATTTCCCTTTGAAAAATGGGGTTTGAAGCTTTCTTTTTCCTTAATAATTCAAAAACGAGGCTTCAAACCCCATTTTTGCAAAGGGAAATATTCAGAATCACGTCGGCTACATTTCAGGGACCTACACTAGTTGTGAGACACCCTTATTCTATAATAATTGCACGTTCGCGATTCGAGTACAACAAAATAGTTAAAATAATTAACAAAATATTATCGTAGATTTGCTTTGAAAATAATAATTTGCATGAATCAGTTTTATTGATATATCTGTTGCCTGTGCCTTTAAGATCGTTAAAACGTAACCACCATTTTTCGAATCGTCTACGTATCCACCACGAATGCAGCATTCCACGATTTTATGATTAATCGTTTTATTAAGTTAGGAACGGGCTTCCCTTGAATGTTCATTTTCGCGATTGTCCGTTGTTTGAAACGCTGCCAAGAAAGACATCATTGAAGATCAAACGCGCTGGTAAGACAGAGAATGTGCGCGAAGAAAACACTGGAATAATTTATTTGAACGTACAGTACAGTCTCTATCGTCCAAGATAATATGAACTGAGCTTACGTAGGATAATCGAAAAAATATGGTAGAAGATTTTGCACTTCGCAAATTTGAAAATTTAGAAATTCGAAAATATGGAATTTTGATCATTCGAGGAATTCAAGAAGGATTTCGAGTTCGATAATTTGAGTAATTTGGGTATTTGAATGCTTGGAAATTTAAGAATTTAAGAATTTGAAATGTGGAAATTTCGATGTTTTTGAAATTGAATAATCAAGATTTTACTGTATGAAAAGGGATAAAAGGTGGGAAAGAGAATTGAAGGTAACATGAATGAAGGTTTACCATCCTGCTAGTTTTGTTTGTATTGTTCTTCGGTCACACAATGCAAACAATATTTAATATAATCGATTTAATTAATATTACTCTGTAATACTCTAAATTACATTAAAGACGAACTATTGCAATGCGGATGCTTTAACGTGCCCTTTGGAAGATCGATTAATGACGATTTAATAAATGAAATGAAAAGAACAATTAAGCAAATTTACTCGATTGACTTTTATAATTTGAAATTAGATATCCAAGGAACATTTTTATCCACTTTTCTTATGTAAAATAATTTCCCTTCAGTTAATTTAATCTACTATCTTAATTCGAATGTTTTGCATATTTTATCAAATTTTAATTCAAATGACAATTCATCCTGAAATCCCAAAATTACGAAATTTTTAATTTACATTTCTTTTCGATCAAAGGCGTGACATTTTTTCCTCCTGTCTAAAATACATGTACATAATAATAGGAAACGCAAAGAAAAGAGTAAGCATTGCAAAAACAACTGCTAGAAATGTAAAATTTTGACGTGTAATTATATCCAAACATTTCGGTTAAAAATTCAAAATTTTTACGTTTATTTAACTTTACAAAGCACGAAGCTAACAGCATGATGATTTTGGCACAACTTTGGACTTAAGGTATTAAATATATTTGCTGATTCTAATTTTCCTTTTCTAAAGTTCCAACAATGTCCAGAAAATTGTTAAGTTTTTTCATTCCTCAAAATAAGAAGCACTAACATTATTTCTACCTGAATTAGAAACACGAATAACGCCTCTTAAGAAGAACAATGGATTAAAATTACTACATAGAATGCTTAATAAGCAGAATGATTGCAATAAGGATGTACGCAAGAAACGCAATAAATCTTGCAATGTCTGCAAATACTTAAAACGAAAGCCAGCATGGAAAAAAAATTTAGCAAAATATATGATAAATAATCTGAAAAATTATGGGCCATGCAATCAAATGTATATAAAAGCCTTATGCAACATAACGGGAAAGTCTATTCGTATTTACAAATCAAATGGTAATTTATATAGAACGATAGATAACGATCGAAAGAACAATGAAACATGTAAACCTGTTGATATCGAATATCATCAAGAAAGGCACTGGACGTTATTAGGAAATAAAGAGCCGACGAAAGTCGAAACAGATTTGAATGCATGCTTATTCGCTGTCATTGCCGCTCAAACAGGACGGAGTGTGAACGATTTAAGAACAAGCACCATCGAGTTCTTAACGAACAATGCGAACTATTTAACCGATGAAATCGATAAATTATTATCGGTTGATACGAATGATGTATCATTGATGATAGGCGGTGCTCGGTACAATGGCACGTCACCTAGAGCAGCGGGGATCATTCTTGATCGCTCACAGAATGCTCTTTGCGACGGATGCAGAGTAACTGGACATCCGAGAGGACATGCATCGGACAAAGACGCGACAGGACCGGCAGATAGCGTAGAGAATTATTCTCGCACATCCGGAAGTATGAAATCTGGCTTTTTAAGCAAAGACGATCAGAATAAGGTCGCTCATTTCGCTTTAAGCCACGAAAGAAGCATAAGGGCGATGGAAAATTTGAACAGGGGTGGGCAATCTGAGGCCGTAACACTTAATCGTAGAGAGCTGAACATAGATTTACCAAAAATGAAGGAATTTGTTAATGGTGAACCGTATACTGGCGAAATGGATATAATTCAAGTAACATTAGTAATGCGCCATCATCTTGGAAAGAGGGACGATCCAAATGCTGATGTTTTCGTGCATACAATTTATCCAAGAAGTAGATAAATTTTTAATATAGTGGTCTTGTATATACGTGTAAATAAGGAGGAAACTTAATGCAGAAATTGAATAGTTAACTTTTAATCTTTTATACGTATCTTGAAAATGAATTGACAAGAAATTACGTACCGCAGATTGGATCGGAAATTATCTCCCCAAACTCGCCATATTTTAATGTGCCAACAGAATAATCTTATTATTCCATAATTTTTATTTACAACTAATTTTGTCGGAAATATATACACAAGTTTTTATTTTGCTATAAAATTATTTGAATTTCTATAAAATATATTTTACAAGATAACACGCGCTTTTAATTATAGTATGTGAATAGTGTATAAAAATTAGAATTATAAGGTAATATTTTTTATTCGTTGTTACACCACGTCCAAACTAATGTTCTCAAACTATTTCTTGCTATTGCAGTCTCATCCTGAGAAGAACAGTCCGTTTTAGTTATATATTTACAACCAAAACGCATCATATCATCACATCCATCTATACTACCTAATAATTTCTTTGACAATTCGAGAATTTCTATTATGTTGTCCTTTGTTACAATCGTTTTGATAGATTTTGACTCGAGTAATTTTTGCAAAATGTTTACATATAATGTAAATGTGGTAATCTTGATATCTTTAGATAGATGCAATTGTAAATTCAATATAACATTTAAAAGCATTATTTTGAAGTGATTAGTATTCCCTTTTGTACTTAATATAGTATTTAAAAGTTTATTTGTTATTTCCACTATCTGTTCGATATGCCGAGTTTCTTGTTTGTACAAATCCGTCGTAATTCCTAGTAACCAGGGAAGCAATCCATGACCTTCTATAAGAAGTGTAGATGCCTTAGCAATTTTCAGTGTAACGTTAATAATTTCTAAGATGAGTATCTAAAATAAAAACATACAAGGTTGATAAAATAACAGGAGAGTAATTATTAATATAAATTACTCACCTTTGCATCCGAATCCGACAAGTTACAAGTATAAAAATCTAACAGCATTTTAAATAAAGTACACTTAAAAGCTACATCCAAATCAGCCTCTGTTTTCATACCATCGCGAATATTTTCTAGAATCCAACATCTATGTACTTTATGTTTCACATCAGAGCTATGAAATAGTTGTAACAACTCAGGTATTGTGTTTATATTTAGTGCAGGTTTAGCCAACAAAAATGTCTGCAAAGCCGGATAGAGAGAATGCAACGGTTTCGTTGCTACTAATGATGTTCTTGCCAGAAAGATCGAAACTAAACAATTGAGACGGACATTGTTCAATTCTGACTGAAGTGATGCGATACCATAACGCAATGCGTCTACCAATCGCATCCATAATTTTGCTTTTGAACTATAAACAGAAAAAGTATACAAGATTTAGTCTAAAAATATATATAATTATCAGTATGGATAATTATTTTGTATAAAATACCTAGAAGCTTCCAGATGAGTATAATATCTAGCAATGACGGTATAAGCTAACATGCGAACATCGGCATGCACACTGCTACAAGCAGCGAATGTTAACGCTAGAGCTCCACTTTGGGCAACTTTGTGACACGATACGACATTATTTTCAGATAATAAATAATGTAATAGTGGTAAATAAAATGCAGGATCATACATATCGTTTACGTCATATAATTCAGTATTCTGCAAAAGAAAAAAAATTTTAATTATAATAAATATTATTTAGAATCGCTAAACATGTCTTTAGATAGTTTCATAACGTCACCTTTAACCCTCTGTTAATAGGATAATTTTTTATCGTATTATTTACTTTATCTTCTTCGAACAAATTCAAAACTTGAGTGACAGATGGTTGTCTCCATAAGTTCATATGTACTTCACCTTTCACACTATAATGTACTGCTGCTGCATTTCCCCAAACATATGGCCAATATTCACAAATATTAATATTACTAATTTCATAGTATTGTAAAATCTAAAACAAATTTATGCATTATTTATTTAAACATAATATGATGTTTATCTACTTTTATTAACCATATTCTTACTAATAAAATATATTGATCAGCTTCACTCAAAGTTGCATTATAGGCTGCCAAATAAAGTGGTATGTGCGTTAGTGCCATTGTACTTCTATTTTTTTGAATAAGAATTAACAGCAGTTCTATTAAATTTCCTAAAAACAATAAATAAATATATGTAATTTTATACATCTTTCTACATTAGTGCAATATACATACTTTTTATATCTGATGACCCTAACATAATATCAATAAATGCAGAATGAGTAGTTGCCATTTCAAATAAAGTTTTCGCATGTTCATTATCACTATTATTCCTATAAGCAACACTGCATAAAGTAGATAAAGTTTTTAATATTGGATGTGATTGTTCATTATCGTTTGATTCTTTAAGACCCAATTTCAAAGAAAATCTTGTAAATGATGGCCATGAGTTACTACTACTTAATGCCTCAAACACAAAATCGTCCTTCTTGTTTTTTAAATGTTGAACTGCTTCGTTTAGTGATTTGCAAAGCATATGAATCTTCTTAACATTTTTAGACTCCCGTTTCAAAGTTAAAGTAGTGATATGAAGCAAAACTTGTACCCAAGTCATAATGAATTGTTCACTGTCTGCATCTGAGGCTGCACATTTGTTATATATGCTTTGAAGAATCTTTATATACGGTATAGATACCATATCTAATTTATCACCGATTTGTAAAATACTATTACATGTTTTACTACATGCCGTCAAATCAAACACATGTTTTACTAAATAGCAAATGGCAGCAACATTTTCTTCTATCCAAACTTTTGTATCTTTCGGTTTGCATAGGTAAGATAAAATTTCAGTTTCATAGTGGTTCTTTAAATTTTGTAAAAAATTATGGTTCCATTTAAAATTTAAGTTGCTTGCCAATATCGGAAGTATAATGTTACCTTCCTTTATACTTTCAGATTTCATCATATATTTCACAAAGAGGTGTACGAATTTTACGTTTCTACTTATTAAAAATGAAATTAATTTCACAGTTGTATCAGTGATCTTCGTTGATAGTAATGCCATAAACATATCTGTAAATACCATATAAATTAGTACATCAAAAGTATAATATAATGAAACAGATAATTTTTTATTATAAACTTACTTGCATCAATATTAGCAATATTAAATGGAAATTTTGAAATGTATTTATCTAATGATGTTTCCCACGTTTCAAAATTAATAATCAAATGTGATTTTAAAAATAGTAGATGCGAACATAAATGTTTTACAAATTCTGCATCCAATTCAAGCAATACAGAACGCTCGGATTTCATTTCATCGCTAGTAGCTATGTCTAACAATTTCGGAACTACATATCCATATAATGATAAATTCTTCTCATCATTTAATATAAACAATGAACTTTCTAAACTGATTAATTTTTTTAATAAGTATACGACATTTTGCGATGTTAGTTGCAACAACTCTAGCATAGTAATAATCATATTAACATCATTTATCTTATCACTTTTTTTACGTTTGTCTATCATTTTACAAAGTAAAGTAATTAACTTATTTTTGAAATGATAAAACAAATTTCTTATATTACATTCTTTACATAAATGAATCACTACTTTACAGATATCAAAGATCATATGAGTTAAAATACATTTTATCGAATCTTTATTCTTTTGATAAAATGGTGAAAAATTATGCAGAATAACAGGATGTGTAAAAACAAATGTTGCACATTTTTCCGCGAGCGTAGAATTGTCTTGACTATCTTTAGCCAGATATAATAGTGATATTAAAAGTACTTTACAATTGTCACTTTGAATTTTTGTTAAACTACCCCGTTTAGTAAATTGTACTAAATAGAATACAGTCATTTTGAACAAATGCATGATATCATACGGGGACAATGAATGATGAATTATTATATCTTCGCCATTATAGTGGAAAGTAACTATATTATCACCATTAAATACTTCATTTATCTGCAATTTACTGTTGCTTAATAATACTGAATTTAATTTACATGTCAAATTCATTGAGGGAAAGATTTCTTTAATATAAGTAGGGTCATTACCCTCTAACCAGCTTAGGAAATATTCTTTGACTGGTAATTCTGCATTTTTTACTAAATGTATTAAACATTGAGGTGCTACTTGATAATGCATTGTATGTATTAAAACATAAGATAAATAAGATAAGATGGTAGAATGTAAATCTGTTTTCATTTTATGTAAAATGCAACATACAAGTGGCGATATTGATGTAAAACGTTGCATACGTAAAACGATATTTTCCATATTTTCATAAATATTATTCTCATTTACCAGTTCTGTAAATAAAAAAGAAATATATTTTTAAATGATATAACACAAGTACATTTGACAAGCACAAGTTTTACCTGTAAATATATCTTCTAATCGACCACCATGAACTACTTCTTCATCAATATTTTCTTCTACTTCGATTATTTCATTCGCGTATTTTTCAATATTTAAAGCAGCTTTCTTTAGAATATGAATGAACCATTTTGTAACTTCTTCTTTATCATCTAAATTCATAAAACCCTTGATCCAAATATCTAAATGATCATTACATCCGTCAAACATTCCAGTAGCATTTAACAAAGTTTTGATTGTTACTTCTACAGATAATGAAATTGAGGATGTTTCTTTACTCAAAAGAGGTATTAAAAATGACAATACATTTTTGAATATTTTCTTTTGTGGTAAAAATTCATTGGGTCTCAAAATAACTAAAAACTGTATAGCTTTTACTTTCAAAGCGTTAAATTCGTCAATACCAATATCATTCACTTCCTTCAATACGTTTAAAAATACATTTGATTCAATATCAGGTAATGTATCTAATAATTTTGGACAAACTTCATTGTATATATGTAATAAGTCTAAAACGGCTGTTAAATGTTCATGTTTGCTTGGTTCTGGAATGTGTTCGTGTTCTGTATTATCTGATTCAACTGAATTTGGCACAGACACAGAAGTCCACAATTTCATTATCATATTTAAAGTAGGTACATTCTGCAATATTAAATTTTATTATTAATTTGAAAAACTGAAAGTAATGTTGTTGCATTTTTTAATTTACTAAAACACAACTATATTACACAAATACTCACTTTTATTAGTGATTCCAATATGCACTTGTTAAAAGTATTAACATCACTATCCTGGTTATACTTTGTTCTTATAACTAATAAATATCTTTTAATTTGTTGAAATACAGTTAAAAGTATAAGTATTGCCTCGTGTTTTATTATTATACTAGAATGGGTTAATGAAGGAATAATTGTATGTTTTAATAAAACTCCAGGTAGAACTATGGACATTATTGCATTAGCTAATTGTGATATATTTAATTCTGAGGAACATATCTTTATACAATTTTCCACATCCACTGAATTAATTATCTGCAACAATAGTTATTTAATATAAATGTTATTGGAAGGAATGATGTGAATGAGTTGACTTTAATACCATATTAACAAATGTATAATTACCTTTTTTACAAACTGCATTGATTGCATCCATTTTAGTGAAACTCTGGGTTCAATGTAAGGTTCCAAAATAGTAAACTGAGATTTAATTAAGTCTGGGCATGCTGTCATTATTTTAATTATTAATTCTGATGGTTTTTCATGTTCCCATGGCCGGTCTAAGCTTTGAATTATTGTGTTCACTAAATTATTATGTTTAACATGAGAAGTACCAAGTGTACGATCATGAAAGATAACGCCATGTCGATGTGATGTTAACAATATGATTAAAAAATCATGTACAATTTCAGTAACAACCTAAATTAAAAAAATATCGATCTCAAAATATTCAAAGCTAAATTATGTTATAGTATCAATAATAAATACCTCTTTCTCTTCCAAATATTGTGGATTTGAAGTAAAGTTCTGAACTTTATTTTTTGGCCAATTATTTGGACCTTTCCAATTATACAAATTTACAATGTTTTGAATGATCGACGTTGAAAATATTCGCAATTTCATAGTTTTTGTAATATTTGGATTTTGAAGAACATGATTCTTAAGAGTAGCTAGGACTAAATTAACAATTTCCTTAGAATCATATATAAGATCAGGAAATATGCTAGAAAGTAAATCACGTTTTTCCAAAAGAACTTTAATAATCTGTATATTTCCTTCTATCAAAAAGGCAAGAATAAAGTGAATAAAACAATTCCTTATGTTCTGCTTATCTGTGGGCTTTGTGTGCTGCACAACAGATTTAATAACTTCTGGTGGTATAGACAGGTGAACAAGCAATTCACATGGAAGAGTACCACCCAAAGAAACTACAGCAGCAAGCAACTGTAAAACTACTCTTCTCTGCTTTGCACTACCTTGTACAGATAACATTGAATGTATTGATGATAAATGTGAATTAACTATGTGGTGACATGCTTGTTCTGCACTAGACTGGTATTGAGGATACTGTGCTAAAATTCTAAATAAAAACAGATGTCAGTATAAATTATTATTACATTTAAACATATAAAAGTACAAGATACATACTTTATTAGTAATATTCTTATGACAGCAAATACTATTATAATACAACTAATATTCTTTTTTTCTGCTGTATCTAATACTCTTAATATTTCAAGAATATTGCCACCTGAATTTAAATATTCTGCAGCCAAATCTCTTTCTTCATTTTCATTACAAATCTTTACAAACTTTTTTAGCATTTCCAAATTGTTGGGACTATTCAAACTTTTTCTTAACAATTTCACGTCAAAATATTGATTTTCTTCATTTATATTTTCTCTATTTTCCTCATTTTCCTCATTTTTATTATCTTCTGGCTCTGCAATATCATATTTATAAATAATTTTTGCATTCAACACATTCCATTTGTTAATATATAACAGAATACAGTACTGTCTCTACAGCAAACATATTTTTGCTTCAATGCAACTCTGGTATGCATTTACTATTGAGACATTATTGAATATGTATTACCTGTTGTTAGTTTTACATGTTTGACTGTGTTGTTTTCTTGAGATTCTAAAGACATTTCATTATCAAATTCTGTTGTACAGTCATTGCCATTTGTATCATTCAAGTCATCTTTTGTTTTCTGTTTCTTTACTACTTCATCTTCAGTATAAGACAAATTTCTTTTGAGTTTATTTTTCTTAGTTGTTTTAACATGTTTATCGACGCTAATATCACCTATATAATTAATTTCTTAAATTAATACTATATATAACATAAATATATCACATATAATATTGATGAAGCTTAACTTAAATATTAAATAAACTACAATATATTTAAACGATATCATAAAATTTGTATTAATTATACTACAAATATTATATTTTTAACAGTAAATATTGCAAAGTTACCTGTTTTATCTTTGTCTTTCTTCTTTTTCTTAACACCGGTTGTGACATCCTGTAATTCTTCGCTTTTTGAATTGATTTTCATTGCTTTTATATAATTTATGAATACTAAACTACAAATTTATGTACTTATTTTGATTTTATATGAACAAACAAGTTAATTCTTATTCTTCAAAACATATTTTTTCTTGTATGATTATCATAACCTAAGTACATCAATAAAAAGCACGTGTTTCAAGCACTATCATATCTATAGTCGGTGCAACATGTAGATTAATTTCCACGTTGATAATAGAGGGCACTGAGCAAATCTCTTACTTTGTACAAAGTTACATAGCTACTGTTCATAACATCGATGTTCGTTTAAAAAAAGTTGTATACCATCCCAAAATCAGAAATTATGTTTAATCTTTTATTTTATATAAAACAGTGTTATTTCTAATGATATGACAATGATAATTAGTGCAGAGCACAATAAAATCAATTTTTAATTCATCTTAATTTATAACATAATCTTTAATTATAGGTTATAATAAAGAAACTGCTATATAATATTTTTATTTAATCATAAATAATTCGGGCAAGATATTACTTATTTTGGCATTCAAATATATTTAATGTAAGTATATAACTATGTTCCTAATTTTAGTGAAGTTAATTTCATTCAAATTGTTTTGCCTTTTTAAGAAACTATTGAAATAAATATGTTTAACATTAATTCATCTAACTCAACAACATCGTCGTCGGAAGCAAATGACAAAAAAACAATTAGAAATGATGTTAATTTGGATGAATTACCTTTGTATCTTATTGGCACTCAACAAAGATTTAGAGAAAATATTATAATTCCAAGAACCGTAACCAATGTAGCAATCAAAACTAATGAAGAAAAAAGGATAGAAAGTATGATGGAAAGTTGTACTTTTAAAAGTATTGGAAGTTGTGTTATAGGTATGGTTTTAATACAGGATGTTAAATATTTACTGTTTGTGTCAATACCATTTAAAAAAAATTAGATTTTTAGGGTTTGGCTTGGGAGCTGCAATAGGTTTATTTTCATCTAGTGTAAACCCAAATGTAGCTGCTGTTGAAAAACAACAAACTGTTCGTGAAGTTTTTAGGGAGATGAAAACTACTACACTAGGTTATGCAAAAAATTTTGCTGTACTTGGTGGTATATTTTCAGCAATTGAATGTACAATAGAAACGGTAATACTTTCATAAATTTAATATAAAATTAAATTTCAATTTACATTCCTACATATATGTATGTATTTTAATATTATTTTCTAATTCCACTTCAGTACAGAGGTAAAACTGATTGGAAGAATGGCACGTATGCTGGTGGTTTAACAGGAGGACTAATAGGACTAAGAGGTTCTTATAAAGTTTAAATGTAAAATAAGTATATGTAATATACATACATATATCTGTAAGTATAATTTTATGTTTTAGCTGGTGTAAAGGCAGGTTTAATTGGAGCAGCAGGCTTTGCAGCATTTTCAACAATAATAGACTACTATATGCATCAATCTTGAACACTTAATATTATAAATTATAGTAAATATATTTGTATAAAAGAGATATAAAATGCACTCTCAGTGTACCTGTACAATACATACAAAAGCGCGAAAATGTTCTTAGTATAAAAATGCATACATATAAGTACAATAATTAAAAAATAAAATAAATGCACATAATACATTAATGTTTGTCTCGCATGCGTTACAAAAATGCTTTTTTATAAATGCTCATTCTCTTTAATACATCATATCTCTTCTAATGATTAAATTTCTTAATTTTTTCTTTGACACGAATAGTAAAATGAATTAAATGGCTAGTGTTATGTAGTAAAATTAAAACGAATCGTAATACTTTATATTGCAAATACATAAATACGTGATAAATTATTCATTGTACTTAACAATGCTTATCACAATAAAACATAATTTTTGCAGTTGTTAATTATACTGAATAATTTACTAACAATTTTACGTTAGTATTTTATTAATTTTACTGTGTAAACGATATACACATACAGATTTTAATATCGATCAATGTATCTGCAAAATGTAATTCATTTCAGTGATTTACATATGTATCATACAAATAATTTTTATCAATAACTTCATACCATGCCCTATTAAATTTCCTATTTATTTTTAAATGAGATTCTTCAATGTTGAAGGAATTGTGCAAGTTCTGTTACATTATACTTTTCACTACCTTTGCTTTATCAAATCTTAATTGTACTGCCTTTGTTATTTTAAGAAATATCATTCCTTTCTAACAATTTGACTTTATAAAGTGGAGCATTATTTTTTATAGTTGTACTTGAATAATGAAAGCTGTAAATTTTTCTATTAAAAACAATATCCAAGGCACTTATCACATATGTCTATGTTGTATCATTATAAATCATTTTTTAAACTATAGTCATATTATGTCATTATATAGCCATAAACTCATATATTTTATTATTTTTTGATTTTGTTTAGATAATGCAAGATGATAAAATTCATGACTTAGTATCAAAAGGAAAAAAAATACTGAGTAGAAAAACTTATTCTTCATAAATATGTTTGTAAAAAATAAATTTAAAAAAATTATTCCTTCAGTAATATGATCTTGAATATTATAAATTATTTGATACTCTTTTTTTTGGCACCTGTAATGGCGAAGAAATTGTTTCCTCACACATTTGTGCATAAGGCATATGTAGTTAAGGTTGCTGCTGTTGCATTTGTGCCTGCATTACCGCCAAAAGTTCCTGCATACGTCGTAATTCTGCCTCTTTTTCTTGCAAAATGCGATCTTTTTCTGATACAGAGTTACTTTTTTCAGATTCTACAATACTATTAATAAAAACAATAAATTAATACATGTATTCTTAATATTTTTAATGTTTCTGAAAGTATGCTGTAAAACTTACGTTTGTCTGCGAGGTGGAACAGGAGCTCCTTTTGCTAATCTTTCACTGCGATAGTTTTCATAATGTACCTCTTGAGTTACCTCTTGTAAATCCTGCATATGTGTGCTATAAAAATTTTGAAATACTAAATAACAAATAGTTTTTTCTACTGGTAGATCTTTTTAAATAAATTACATACATTAGCATTGTTCTTAGCTTTATAAAATCACAATGATCTGGGTTTTCAACTTCAACTACACCCCATGGATACAATCGTCCACGTACTTTCCGTCCTTTTACTTCTAGTAAAGTATTTGCTCCACATACTGCAAATGGAACTGCTTCTTTTAATTGTCTAACCTGCTCCTTATAATCTTCATCCTCATCACTATCACAATCTGGTAAAGGATAAATCTTTATTCCACTACCCTCAATTTCTTCCATAACACGTTTCTTCAAGCGCAATACTTCTTTTTTGGTAAGTACATCAGCCTTCGCAATCACTGGTACGATATTTACTTTATTATGAAGCTGTTTCATAAATTCTATATCTAAAGGTTTTAATCTGGCCAAAATAAAGGAAATACAAGAGATTTAATATATTTTATCACATTTTGAGAATTAAGAGTCAATCTAACTTACCCATGACCAAATGGTGAGATAAAATAAAAACAACAGTGTATTCTATTGTCTACTATGTTTCTCCTATTTAAACCACTTTCATCACGCAAAAATCTTTCAAATTGATCATCTATATATTGTATAATAGCTCTAAAACTGTCTGTATTATCAATTGCATCTCCATAACCAGGAGTATCGACAACGGTTAATCTAAGCTTCACACCTCTTTCTTCAATTTCCACAGTTGAAGCATCTAGCTTAACAGTTTGATTGGTTTTTTCTATTTAAGTAGAAACAATAAATTAAATACTATAAATTAAAATTATATAAGTATAAAAATAAAATTTACCTATAGCATCAGGGATAACACGTTCTGGATATAAATCGGTAAGAAACAGGCTATTTACTAATGTAGATTTTCCTAGACCAGATTCTCCAACCACCATAAGCGTAAACTCAAAACCTTTTTTGACAGATTTTCTATGAACTTGATTAGGTAAATTGGCAAATCCTACATATCCAGGAGTTTCAAGACTAGCAAACTAATAAAAACAAAATTGAAGAGATTGAGTCAAATTAAAATTCTATTTTTATTAACTCTCAATGAAATTTTCTTATAACAAAAAAAAGCACAATAATATCATAAATTATTTATAAATAATATAATCATTTTTACTCACCGTTTTTACGCTTTCACTAGACATTTTTACACACACAACGATCCAATTTAACGGTACAAAATAAATTAATCTGATTGCGTGGCGTCTTTAAATGTATTCGCGACAAACCCGAAGTGTAGCTAAATTTCAATCCAGCAAGCGTTGTATCGCGACAGAATGTAACACCGTAATCATGCCGAAAATGTATACCATATACGAAGAAAAGGTACAAGTAGGTTATTTAAGTTTTAAATCCACTACGATTAACATTATTTTTTCAATAAAGGTATGTAGCAAACAGTAAGCACAACCATAATCAACAAATGCACTTATTTATCGTCGACTGATCAGAATATGAAAAGATATTGCACTAACTGTACAATGTATACAGGAAATGTTACTGTATGTGCTCAGGCGGAGAAAAGGGGGATACCCTTTATAGGGGAGAAATTTAGGCGTGGCTGCTGAAGTAACTTTGACCATTTGTAAAAAATTACTCTATTCTTTAATTTTTCAAATTTTTAATATTCTGCTTATAAATTAATGTTAAACACAAAATATAATATTTTCTAAATATATTTAAAGTACCATAAAAACTTACATAAAAATGTGACACAAAACTATTTTATCAAAACATTTTTGATTAAAACATTTCAATATATTCATAAGTAACTTACAAAATATGTTAAGAATATTACATATCGTTTACAATTGAAATTACACATAAATTTTGTGTCCTAAAAACCTTAATTTTCTAACGATACATTACACGAATACGAGGCAAACGACTACTTTATTCAGGAAATATTATCATATACAAGCATAGTTTTACATAATAATATCTGTCATTAATTCAAGTTTTCCTTTATTTATTATCTCATAATCATCGATATTTTTTCCAAATAATCGACATTTATTACTAGCATAGTTAATTAATCTGTTACACAATATTAATGCGTAATAATCGACACATTATCTTTATTTCTCTTAATTGTTTGTCGTTAACTCACAAGCGCGTAAACAATTGCCTAATATTATTAATCGAACATGATTCTCTATTAAACAATCATTCACGAGTCGTTTTAACAAGCACATACAATGATTAGTATCGAAGTAAAACTATAAAGTTGTAAGGAAGGAAATGAAAAGGATAATGTTTTGTACTCTTTGAGAGAAACATTATTTTAGAGTACAATATCAGAAGTACAGTTTGCACGGAATTAAATGTACGTGCGATGACAGAATATATTTTTTTTAATAATTTGTACACATACCCTCAATATTATCACAAACTGATACCGAATTCAACTTCAAATTGACGTGAATATTAAAATGTCCTTTTCGTATCATTTCAACGATCATAGATAGCACACACGCACATATCTGTATATATGTGTGATAATTGGTTTTATACGTACATATATAAATACACATAACCAATATTAATTGGAGCATGCATTATGCACACAAAGTATTTACTTTAAATTCCCAATTTATTATTACATTTTTTCAACTAAGATAATGTAAATAGAGAGGACACTAGATGAGAAAATTTCATTTTTAATTAAAAATTCCAAATATGTAGAACTTAAAAATCTCATTAATCACCTTTTTATCATTATGTATTTGTGGGGAAGACTCTCCTTTAGAGGTAAATAAAAATTATTTAATTTCTTTTTATCTTTGAAGAGATGTTCCCCACTACATTCGAGGAAACTAGGTGATCTTGTGTTTGTTTTCAAAGTTTTTTTTGTTGGGAAAGTTTCTTTCCCTGAAATTTAGGGAATTAGAAACTAATTATTATAATAATGTATTTACTTGTCATCAGTATTAAGTTTCTCCTCTCGAGGTTTTGCACCACCATAAATTGAACTTGATTTACTCGATTCAGCCATAGCATTTATAGGAGCTTGAATTGTTCTTGGTGCTAGCACCAAACGTTTTCTTCCAGATGTATCTGCCGCTAATAGCAATAAAAATATGATTATTTTTATTGCTGTAAATGTAATTATTTCAGTAAAATATATTTGCATGCAAACACACCTGGAGGTGGGTCTTTGTTAAACGCTTCATCATGAAATGGTTTTCGTTCTGGCCCAGTCCCTCGAGGAGGTGGTCTATTACCATATGATCTAGCTGCTGAGTTACGCGACCAGTCTCGACTTCCGCCACCTGCATCATCATTGAATGGAGTATAATTGCTTCGGTTACCCCTCATCTCCCACATACCACCTTGTCTGCCACCATATTGCCCTCTATCATTATAACCTCCTGCATAATATTTTTCTATTTATATGCGTAAAAACACTTTTGTATTAAAAAATTATGTGTATATATTGATATCTTTATTTTAGTACTATATATCTAAATAAATAAAATTTTTCTATGGGCAAAGAAAATTATTATCTCATTCTAGTTTTATATTTTATACAATTACATTATATAATATATAATATAATCATACAAAATACAATACATAACTGAAACGATCAGCTTCTTTGTCCCACTTCAAAATTTCACTGTTGCTAGATATGAAGTACTGAAATGAGGGTATCGATATACATACATAATGGAAAATTATTTTCTGTAGACAAAATATATTGTTTTAATGAAACCAATTTAAAATGTTAAACATAAAATATCTAAACTATATGGTACGTCAAACATAATATAAACAATCCAATATATAGATTTTCTACCGAAATCGTCACCATATCCACCACGACCAGCATCTCTCCCTCTAAAGCCTCCTCCACTGCCACCACCACCTCGGCCTCTCCTATCAAAACCACCTCCTCGGTCATTTCTTTTTCCTTCCGCTACGTCTATTTTAATCAAACTTTTATCTACTTCTACTGCCCCATCCATGTCCAGTGCCATCTCTAAGTCTGCCAAGTCTTCAAATTCAACATAACAAAAACCCTTAAATCTGTAATGAAACAAAATTCAATGAGTTCCACTGAAATTCAGTTATTTTATTAATAATTTAATTATTAAAAACAACACAAGGTGTGTAGTTATAGCACTATAAATTTTTATCATATCACAATGAAGTCTAATTATACAAACTTATCAGTTTCTTTATCTTTAACCAATCTGATTCCTTTAACGTTAAGTTTTTCAAAGATTTTATCAACATCTCCTTGAACAACTCCATTTGGCAAATTTCCCACATAAGCAGTGTAAGGTGGTTCGGTTGGCAACGGTTTTCTGCCACTTCGATGTCCACCTCCATAGTCTCTGCAAACATAAATAAAAAACCATATATATTTGACATATTGAGGCATAAACTATTTTAAAAACATTGTTTTGTACATATATTTCGTACAGTTGATTTAATACAAAAAGATAAAGCACTCTTATTATGGTTTATTATCTTTTAACCTTATTTACTAGTGGATGTTAAAAAACTGTAAAACACGATAAAACTATTACATAAATGAAATTTTGTACTCTTGCAATTTTAGAACTGGTATATTAACACTCAAAAATGAAATACAATGTCTATAAGTTACGATTATAACACTTTATTTCAACATCAATTCTATTAAGTACACATTCGACGAAAATAAATTACTTTCATATTTTGTATTTAGCATTTTAAAATCGGCAAGTTGCATGTATTACACGAATTTCAAGTCAATATAATCGCAGATAGTGGCACGAATAAAATACATTAGTGTTTAGCTAGCCAAAATAAAGCCGCGTGTCGAAGGCACTACATCTGCAAGGTGCTATGCTGCACTCTAATCGAAACTCACTTAACCTTAAATTCGTAAGATTATCGAAGAAAAAATGTGTTTTTTCGTTAGTTCAACACACTGAACAAACATCACCATTGCACTATTTCAAAAAACCTCAATGACTGGTATACACAAAGGAAAATGCAACGTATACTTGCCTTGAATCTTCGTAACCACCTCGACCAGCCATATTGGATGCACGAAACTGACCGGGACCGCGCGGGTCGAGTGAATCACTATGTTCAAGATGGCACTTTTTTAATCACCAAAAAATTTTTAATCACGAAACTATACAAAATCAGATAATTGGTTATCGCTACCTTCATTGGTGAATTTTATGGTATTTCATTGAAAAGATCTAACAGTTTTTGTAAAGAACACAGTTACCGCTGTTTCTGTTATAAATTTTCAAATGATTTGATCACGACGATGTCTCTTCGAAAAATATGTTATTTTTGCATCGATTTGCATAATGTTACTAAAAATTTTGATGAATAGTAATTTGATAGTTTTGGATGAAAATATGAAATTTTTAACGGAAACGGCTGACAGTCTGTACGATACAAAAATAAGATATATACTTTTAGTTTCATATTCTATTTATTCTTTGTTTTGTTCAAATAATAATTATTAAAAGATTATTCAAATATTCAAATCATCCGATTGTTTTTGTATATATCAAATCATAAGAAATCGTTTATAGATTAACGTAGTTTCTACTTAAAGCAAGATGGCAGATCAGACTATGCACATGGTAGAGGTTCTTTCAAATGACTCTGAAATAAAAGAAATAAATAAAATGGATTCCACGATTCTAGATTATTTTACAAAACTCAAGAGCGAAGCTGAACCTGAAAGAATAGACGGTGCAATTGTATTGCTAAAGTATTTACATCAGCAAAGCTCAGTAAGTGTGTATTTAAAGATAACCCTATAGTTCATAGTCTGTGGATAGCGCGAAAAATATTTATATTTTTTGGACGAATTATGTGTTCATAATAAACGTTTTTTTAGGAAGAAAATGACAGTAAAGAATTTAAGTATGCCATGAAAAGGCTTATACGAAGTTTAGGTTCTTCAAAAATAACTTCCAGAATAGGATTTTACACAACTTTGACAGCCTTTTTAGTAATGCATCCTGAACTGCCAATTGACAACTTTCTGTCTGTAGTAGACAGTGAATTGCATCCAGTAAATAGTAACAGTAAAAGTGTAAGAAAGTTAATTTTTATTCTACAGCATTGTTTAGTTATTTTAATGTGTAATGTCAATTTTATTACCTTTAGGAAAATGCTGATATTTATATGGGACGTATATTAGCATATGGAGCATTAATACGATCACTTAAACTTTTAAAAGATACCAGTACGATACAGTCACAAGTCTTACAAAATCTTATCAATGCTGGTAAACAACGTAGTTACCTGTCATTTGTTTGTGTTTCATTTCTTGTTAATTTTATAAATCTAGTTAATCTTGATTGCATACAAGAAGTAGTTTGGCCTATTGTTGAAAAAGAATTTGGTAGGCCTTGGCCAGAACAAACTTTAGATTCCTTTTATGTTTTATTAATTATCAAAAACAAATGTCCATCGCTTGTGGATAATGAATTTTCAAAGAAACATTTTGGCACAGAGAATATCATGACCAAAGAGTCTATGGGCAATATAGTGAAAGTGTTACTAGTAAGTATACATTAAAATATTATTTATGTAATTCACTTCTAAAATTGCTTATACATATGTTATTGATTTTTAGGATGTACCCAAAGTTATATCATGTCATCATCCAGTATTTAAATTATTTTGTGAAAACTTGGTATCAACTGATCTTGTTAGTGACTTTTGGACACATATAGATTGTAAATTTACAAAACCATCTAAAACTGATGAACATTTAGCTGTACAAATGTTTAAGTTCATATTATCAAGTGTTAAAGATAAGTCTATACTTCTGTCACTGTTATCTCCAAATTATATGCAGTACATGTTAACAAAGTTTTCAAGATTCAAAAGACATGATAAAGATGAAGTACTCATGGCATTTAAGGAAATTTTAAATTCATTAGTAACAGTTGTAAGCAGCGATAATATCAAATCAAAATTACAAATTGCTGTATTAAAGAAGTTAATAATATATCCAGGTGATTTAATGATTGAAAAAAAGACAGGTACAAAAGTAGTTCAAACAGTTACGAGTAATTTGAGTTTAGAAGGAATTAAAAAAGTTTCAAAGATATATAGAAATATAATTGAAAATACACTACCTAAAGAAAAATCAAACATAAAAACAGAGTCATTTTGGACCAATGCTGAAAGAATTTATGCTGCTCATTTATTAACAAGGTATTGGATGTGACATAAAAGAAATAAGATTTAATTTTATTTATATCATAATATCTAATCTAATAATATCTCTCACTAGATTAATGGGACATTATAAAACAGTTGTTGATCAAGAATGGAGATTAGATCAATTGAAGTTTTTATTTGTTTATGGATTATGTGAAATGCCAAATGTTGGAGTAGAACTAGCATGTAAATATTATTGCTTCACTTGTTTTTTTTTTATATAATATGTACAAATGCATATGTATTTCTTTAATTTCTGAAATTATGTTTGTTTCTATAGCGCAGTTTAAGGAAACATTTTACCATGCATTGGATCACAAGTTACCAAAGTTAAACGACTTACGAAATGTATTAAAAGAATTAGTTCATTACGTAAATACAGATATAAAGAACAAAACTTTAAAATTAAGAAACCCATTAACAGAGGAAGCACAGGATGCTTGGGAAAAAGTGATACGTTCAATCGAAAATTTAGAAAACAAATCAAAAAAGATAGAAGTTGTGCCGGTATTTCACACAATGAATTTACACATGGGTTTACAATTATTCTCAGATCCAAAAATGGCAGTTATGGCTATTAATGAACTTCAAAGCTGTTACGAAAGGCTGCAAAAGAAGTCCAAAAAATGTAAAATAGGTGCTAATAAGAAAGAAGATGAACCAGAATGGGTAGAAGTAGTTGTTGATTTGTTACTATCGTTTTATTCTAAAAATAGCCATTTACTACGATCATTAGTGGGTTGTGTTTTTCCACATATTTGTCCGTATGTGACACCAACGGCTATACATCATATATTAACGGTACATAAATATTATAAATAAAATTTACGAATACATATATATATTATTACGAAACTTCTGTTTCTAGGTCTTAGATGTGAGAAGTGAGAAAACACCTCTTGTAATAACAGATAATGTTGATGAAGAAGTTTCCTCGGATACAGATTCAAATTCGAACAGTGAAGATGAAAGCGAAGATGATAGCGAAGATGACGAAAACAATAGTAATAGTAAATTGGAAACTTCGTCAGATACCAACTCTGATTCGAATGAAGAATCAATGAATGAAGACGAGGATGACGAAGATGAAACAGTAACTGATAGATTAAGATTGGCGGTGCGTCAAGCATTAGGCGATGCTTCTGTTCACACAGACGACGAAGACGTAAACGTTGATGACATTGACGAAGAAGAAGGAAAAAGATTAGATGAATCGTTAGCGGCAGCATTTAGAATTTTGCGAGAAAATCGTCAATCACAGTCCAAAAAACAAGAAAGATCAGCTCAAGCCCTTACACATTTTAGAATTCGTGTCATAGATTTGTTAGAAACTTATTTAGAATGTAGTCCATCAATGGCAGTAGCACTTGATATGTTATTACCCCTTTTCACATTGTTGGAATACTGCATAAAAGATCCTCATCAAAAACCTCTTCAAGATAGGGTTCGATCTTGTTTAAAGAAATTGTCAACGGTAAAAAAATTTAAGGATATTGAGGATATTAACGAAGAATTGATAATAGTGATATTGAAGGTAATTGTAATTTGTAAAATGGAAAGTAATTTTTTATGCAAAATAACTAAAAACTATGTGTTTTCAAGGCATTGATAGAAAAAGGGGAACGAACAACATCAGTTTGCCATGAGATGAGCGATAAATTAGCAGAATGTTGTACATTTCTTGTGAGGTGCGCGCAGCAAGCTGATTTGCCTACTAATGCTATAGTTCAAATTTATGGAGAAAATTTAACTGCGTTTTTCAAAAGAAGAGACTGTATATTGTCGCCTTTATTATTTAAAAACATTTTCCAGTTATATTGGGAGGGTAACTGGCAATTAGCACCGTTGCTGGTATATTTCTAATTTCTTTTTCGATAACAACAGTTTTACCAGAAATATATTTTTAATCAGTAAACGTTTACTTTTATAGGTGGATTTTGCTTTTGACAGTAGTGTGAGGTCTTTCCGCCGATGTTATGCACTCGAATTTTTAACAGTCTTTTACAATAATAGTCGGTTAGTGCATTATGATACGAAACATTTGGACATAAGAACAAAAATGGAAAAAAAGTTATGTAAAAATACTGTAAATACACTTAAAGAATTATGTAATACAAATAAAAATGAAAATCAACTGTCCGTTATAAATAGTAGTAATGGAATAGGAAAAGAAGTTAAACAAAGGTATGTTTGTCTTCTTTTATTACTGTTGCGAAACGTTCACGGTCAACACTTGCCACAAGCATGGAATTGGGAAGATGTTGGAAATGTACTCACAAAATTTAAAGCTCATGTATCGTTTGCAAAAGATACAAAAGCAGCATATAATAAATTGGCAACACAAATTGGAATTCCTCTTCACACGTAAGTATAAACTCAAATAACTACTATTGTTCATATTTATTTGTGTTCTATATTCTTGTCTTACTTTAGACCATCTAAAAAAAGTAAAGATAAACAGACTGTTATAATAAATGGAGAAATAACAAACAGTGTAAATAATGTTGAACAAGAAGATACAGAAGTTGTACAGGATAACGGAAATACACAAAATGATACAGATATAATGACGTTAAAGAAAAGGAAAAAAAATAAGGGTAAACAGAAAGATAAACAGTTATTGAAAAAAGAAGCACGTATGTTACGTGAAAAAACGATGTCAGAAGGTTTCGAATCATTTAATTTTAGTTCGTTTGTTTTAAACGAAGAAACAAATGACGATAAATCACTTCAGAATGGAAATTCACAAATTGAACAGACTAGTCCCAGTACTTCGCAGAAGAGAATACTCAAACACAAATTAGATGGTAACAAATCGAAAAGAAGAAAAAGTATGCAAACGGCTTGATACATGTAACAATATTACAATTAATACAATCGTAAATAATTGTTATTTTTGTATTTGCATTTATAAAAGTATGCGTCAGGAAGTTTGTACAGCTTTAAAGTATATAAATAAATCTTTGACATAAGTTGTCTATGTTATATTTTTCTTGTAGAATGCTTCAAAAGTATTAACAAACCGAAGACGTGCAAAAATGCAAACATTTTTTTAGAGATATAGATCCAAGAGTTTCAACTTTTTGCCGTTAGATGGCTGATCATTTCAAAGTTATAGAATTAACTTCGGTTGGCAAATGGTTGCAAGTGACACTTATAGGCAGAAATGGGAGCATTATAAGCATAGGGCACTAACCAAATTTCATTAATATTAGTAAGTATGAAAGTGTTACGCGTTACACCGTTACGTTATGATTTTATATTATAGAGTATGATATAAATTAAACGAGTGGTCAGTAACGATTCCAGCATGTCAGTAAGTTATCGACAGGTCGGTAATACGTGTTACGTATCGATAAATGAACTAAGTAACCGACATATAGCTTCTGCTTTAAAATTGTACCAGGTAAACGTAATCGGCATCGTCGAATCCACGTAATATATTGCAAGCAGTGTAATAAAGTGTTTCTAAACATAGAAACAAATGAATTTTATTATTACTACTTATATAACATTTGATTTCATTCTGCAACATCGCATCACTGCTGAAACTAATAAAAAAGAAAATTGATTTTTTATTAAAAAAAATTCACACGCTTTATTAAAATAAATACATTAAAACTCGGTCTCGCATATGTTCACATTGGCTTAGTTCAAATGTACATTTCATTATTTGTTATTTAAATATATAATATTCCATAAATATACAAATTATAATGGTTTAAAATTGATAGTATAAACCTTCACGATGCATAAAATATTTTAACAACTGCTATACTATAAAAAGATTATAACATTTCATTTTAATGTCATTGTGCATATACAAAGTCTACTATATATTATACCATTTATCACAATTCAATTCAAAATAAGTAATCTTAAATATATTTACAAAAATTGTATTACAACTGTCGGTTGTAATTTATTAATTAACAAATGCTCTCTATTTACAAGAAATTGATGTAAAGTACCGGAGGTAAAGAAGGCTAACATAATGTTAAAATGGTTGTCTTTTTAAAAAATATAACTTAATGTAATAAAAACTCATTCATTAATAAAATCTACGTTGTCAAAAAAGTAAAAAAATTGAAAGTGCTTCCGATTTTATTAAATGGAAGTTGTTTAGTAAGGTTTTAAAACTTAAAAGCCTCTGAAACTTAATGCTATTTAAAATATCTTTTTGAATAGAAAATTTCATTATTTTCTTATCAATCGCTCACAGCCATTAGAGTATATAAATATGTATTAATTATTTTTAGTTTACTCCTCATGACTCCATTTATTTCTCCACTTTAATTTTGTTAAGCCTTATTAGCCAGTTAGTACTAATATTACTTATGATATTTTAAATAATTAAGCGCGTATTAAAATAAATGAACAATGGAAATTATATTAAAGAAACTTAACATATAAGTAATAATTAAAACAATAATACAAATTGAAATATTAATAAAATGCAGTAAAAGTTGTTCCCAAATTTTCATAACGAAGAGCAACACCGGCTAAGTCTACTGTGATGGACATCGTGTATTTATGGATTACCTCTATATATGTGGAACATCTCGACGTGTTTGTACAATTTTAAACACAATTTTGGCAAAATAGGCCTTATTTGCTTCCAGTACTATACATAATATTTATATCAAAATATTCCTATTTGTATTAGTACCAATTCGGTAATTAGTATCAAGTCTGTAAATTAAGAGAATACAACAAAAGTTAAATAACAATTTTTATAATTACTAAAAATATAAAAATATTTCATAAAATATGCACATGAAAAAAACATTACAATAGTGATGCTTGTCATTTTTCGAACGAATTTTTTCACTTGCTTTAGAATTTAAGTGGTTATCATTATTTTATTTCTTTTTCAATTCTTAAAACGAAAGATAATGTCTAAGTCTTTACCTTATTTTATTGTTCATTATTAAAAAAGTAATACTATACTTCATTTAAAAGTTTATCTTCTTTCAGTCCAATTAAAAGAAACGTTTATATATCGTCTATTGGTATATTGCATTTAGCTATTTGTCTTTCTAATAACAATATTCTTTCTTGTAATTTATTTATTGTATCATCTTTTTCAGCAATGTCATTTCTTAACTGTGCTATCGTTATATCTTTATCTTCATTTAAGTCACGTAATAATTGATTTGTTGATGGCCGTTTCTTAGGATCTGTTTGAACTAATTGGCTTACTATATGTGCCTGCATGAAAATTAAATTTACTTTCGTTTACTTTTTTAATTACATATAAATCATGTTATTTTAAGTACTTACCCATTTAGGATAGTTGGCAGTCACTGATGTTGGTATTTGACCTTGTTTTAAGCCATTAATTACTTCAATTCTTTCCATGTTAGTTTTTGTGTGCATCAATAATTCTAGAAGTACTATTCCTAAACTGTATATGTCACTCTGAAACAATACAAATTAAGCTAAAATATATTCAAAAGGTAACATTAAAGATAAAAGGTTAAAGTAGTACCTTAGGGTCACATTTTCCTTGTAATTGCTCTGGTGCAGCATACATATGTGTACCGAGTATAGAATGATGATCTTCCCTTTGTAGTGGACAAGCTAAACCGAAATCTCCTAGTTGTATTTGCAGACGGCCTGACAGCGAAATAAATATATTGCTTGGCTAAATTCAGAATAAAAAGAATATATGTTTTAATATCTTCTATTTATAATTTAATATAAATGTTACACTTAACATTTTTTAAACAGTTTACATAGAATGTAAATTCTTTATCTTTTTATTACCTTTATGTCATGATGCACAATTTTGCGCGAATGTATATATTCTAGGCCACACAGTATTTGTGTCAATATTGCTATAATCATCGTTTGCGACGTCATCTCCACTCGTTCATCAAGCCATTGTTGAAGAGTTTTTTCACAAAGTGCCATTTGAATGTATAATGTTGCATACTGTTCATTCTTTAAATTAAAATATTTTACAGAAACTTCTTAATTCATCTTAATTGTATAAGAAAACGAATAACAATGAAAACTGTACAAACCATTTGAGGTACATATGGATAAAGTTGCTTGTTGCTACTAGTTTCTTCATATGAATCAGTACCATCCATTGTGTTATTATTTGTTTTCCTATCTTGATATTTGCTATCACTTCTAAAAGATATACTATTTGAAATATTTCTCTCAATATTTTCTTCAGCAATACTTTCTTGAGTTAATTGATCTCCTAAATGATATGTTGAATTCATATAATAGCAGAAATATAGTAACTGTTTGTCTACTAAATATCTATGAATGTTTTCTTAATCTTTGTATGAACACTTATAACTTACACATACCTTGTTGACCATTTTCTTTTGGAGTGGTGTCACTATAATTACCACTAGGACCTAATTGATTCTGTGTATCAGAGGACTGACTTCTATATGATTTACATCTGCTGTTTCTCCTATGACTTAAAGAACTTGATTTGCTTTGGAAGTGATCTGGAGATACTAAACTTGGTACAAAAGTTGAAGGTACTGTGGATTCAATCCAAGCACTTTTATATGAAACTATGTTGGTGTGATTTAACTTTGCTAAAGTTTTCACTTCTTCAAGATGTTGCATAATACTTTTAACCCGTCCAGATCGTACCATTATTTTTTTAATAGCATACTCAATACCATCAAGACGATGTAGAGCCTTAAAAACATTTCCAAACCCTCCAGCACCAATAAAACTTATTTCCTGAAATTCTCTATGGTACCGGGACCATTCTGTCATCAATGAACTACACAAAGTTAATACGAAAAATGTCACATGAATCTATTATATAATAATATATGATGTGTGTGAATATGATTGATTATTGAATCTCATACCTAGGTACTTGTAGTATACTTTCACAACCAGTTGCTGCACGTGCAACTGCAACTAAATGATACAATGCACGTTGATATTGACTTCTTAATGTTTCAAATTCCATCATACTGTAAGAACTATCAATTAACTTCAATTCATGTAGTCTATCACAAATAGCTAAAAATAAGAAAAATAAAATCTTAAAAGTTATCTTATAAATTTTACAATACTATTATATAATTTGTATAACAAGGATAAATGAATTACCAAAATATAGTTTATTCCTGCGAGCTGTATCATCTTCAAACAACATACACAGCTGCTGTATAAGTGATTCAATTAACAAACTGGTAGAAGGTGTTACTATGCTTACAAGTTGTCCATTATTTTGATTGGTATCATTGTTTAAACATATTGTACTTCTTGCGCTATTGCCTACAAATACAAATAACATATGAAATAATAAGTATTGTACAAGAAGAAACTGTTAGTACATATGTATAAAATGATTTGATACAAGTTTCTTATAACTTCTGACAACTTTTTATTAAAAACAATACTTTACATAAAGAAATACTTAAAAAGTTACTATTTAAATTGTTACATTTCATTAAAATTACAAACAGTCTATTACATGTCAAAACAATTCATTCGAATACATTTCGAAATTGCGCGGGTATTTTAAGGTTATGTTACCTACCTCTATCAAATGTTGTTACCGTGGATAACGAATCCCAAGGATTAGTTACTGCGTTATCTCCCATTTTTACATTTAATTTGTATATAATATAATATTTATATTACTATAAGTTTACACACATTGATTATCTGCCTGCAATCTGTATCCGAACATCGTTATCAATCTTTATGCTACATTTTCTTAGGGGATTTCAAGCGTTATACCAGTGTAGCCAAATTTCAGAAATTTATAGCGAAGAATGAAACCAAAGTTCAATCAAACTTCGTATGGTGCCAAATTCGAATCAAAAAGATTTCAAATCCAATATAACCCAAATTTTCTAAGGAACTTCATTTTACATAAAAACAACCATTGCGGGAAAGACTTTCAGTGACTAGAAAATTAAAATAAATTTGTACGAAAAATATTACCCCATTTTAATAATTTTGAAAACTTTCATGCCGCAGTGTGACTAAAACTTCAAAAATAAATTCATTTAAAGGAAGAACAATATTTACAAGAAATATTCTTTGCGATGCAAAATGTAAGGCTCACAAAATTGAGAAATATTTTGTTGCGGCAATGTCACCATTTGCTTTACCGATACAGCGTCGATATCATTTGAAACAGAAAGAGACTACCGCGCCTCCTCGAGAACATTCTACCAAAAGTATACGCTATTTTTTAATCGAATTATAAATCTGCAGAACTTATCTGAATCCAAACTGAAATTTAAAAAAGTTTGAAGTTTGGGGAAAGGATTTTGTTGAGAGGAACTCCTACCAATTCCATTAGTTTTATTAAAAAGTATTTTGGTTTTGAAATTGACATAGTGCGCACGAATAATAAGAGGGAATACAATTAATTTACAAAGCGTCTTACCATCTATACATATACCTATCATATAAAAATTTATTTTTATAATAATGTTAACTTTAATTGCATTTTCACTTCCAAATTTAAAAGTTAGTTTGGGGTTGACTGAGTCATAATAAATAAATTTTCAGTTGTATAAATAAAATATATTTTAACATAAGAATTTATACAGATATGAAATATTCCGCTTTAATTCCATAATGAGACAAAATGCGTCGTAACGTAAAATGTTAATTTAATATAAAGGCAGGGTAAAAGAGTAAATGTAATTTTATGAAAAGTTGGCATATGATAATTATTTTAAAAAACGCTGTCCTAAACGTCTTCATTTATAACATGCAATACTAGGTAACGTTAAATTAGGTAACGCTAAAAAGAGATAAATGCGGAAGGGAAAACTAAACAAACTTATGTTCGTATACATGCGACCTTGAAATGTAATATACACTGCGGAGTGCATTTGGTGGCATAGATTGTTACACGTGCTATGAAGGCGTTGACCTTAGGAAATACTTTCCACTTTCTACTTGGGATGGTCAGGCTGATTCAATTCTCTTTGGTCTTCTCTTCCTTTCCTTTCTTAAAATAAACGTGTTTACGAATTAACTTTTAAAGGGCAGGCAAGTCTTTTCATGATATTTTATATGTATTTTTAAGTTGGAATCGCCATACGTGAATTAATCCACAAAAAATAAGTAATCGTCACATATTCAAATTTTCAGATCTCTATTGAAAATGAGAAATCTACTGTTAGCTGTCCATATCAACTGATAATATGCATACAAATAAATTGCTTTGTTAAACAGTTATTTTCTTAAAAATCAATTTTATTTTTAACAATATTTTAATATTAAATTATAAATTTAAATATGAAGAGAAATTCTTATTTTATTAAATATAACCTCAAATAAACATTAAATGCAGTTAACTTAACGGTTGTTCATAAATGTTCAATATACGAAATAATTTGTTATAAGTTATAACATATTTTTGATATTCTGAACGAATATAACTGGCCAGTAAATAAGACACATTTAGTAGTCTTCTCTTTACCATTTTAGTTTCGGCCTGACTGCAAGTCATTCCTAAGGTCATCGCTGGCATAGCTTAAAACAAGTTGCGTTGAGATTGGTCAAGGTACGACATCGCTCTAGAGTTGATTGCTACCTCTACCCTTGCCCCACCATACTCCCCTGAGAGATTTCTAGTTGGTCCATACCCCCACCATCGAGTATTCGACCTCTTCTGTCTTCGACGTCTCGAAACCCTCGTCGATCTCGCCACGACCCCGACACTGCGTATGTTTTGAGCCACGTAAGTTGTGTTGACCCACGTGCCTCCTCAGGGCTGTATGCCACGATAATAATTCCACGTGCTTTACCAATACGCGATAATGTGATAACTTCCGTATCGAACACTTATTTCGTAATTCTTCTTATCTTGTTGATCTCAATATTTGAATTATTTATACGTATTTACTTAGACATTTGATAATCATTAATAATATTGTTACAAAAAGTAATTTTAATTTTATCATACAATAAATATTTGTCTACTTTCTTTGCGAAAACAGCATCTCAATCGGCAGGTAATATCGAGAAGTATTGCGCAGTTGCATGCGATGCTTGAAATTTTCAACGGTAATCTTATCTATGTTCGCATTGTCGACATTGACGTATTTTATCCTTCGAATGCATTTTAAAGTTATCACCGATTTACATATTACGTAACGATTTGACGCGTCTATTGTTATCTTTATTTATCATAGAAATACCTGATGATCGTACCACATCGAATTACTAATATTGCTCGTTTATATTTAAGTAACATAATCAATGCTGTGTATGTACTTTGATATGTATCCATCGGAATAAACAGTAAAATGTTTCCATATTTCCTTATCTATCATTTCCGCGTATACCAATGCCCACGACAATAAATATAGTACTGTAATATTGTATATGTTACAAGTACCTTGTAGTTACCTAAATATAGCAATTTTGTTTTACGCGTGCCACGATTTTAACATTATTAGACAAGGTGTTCGGTATTGTTACCGTCACTGGCTGCTATCGTCTTAAGCCGCCACTACAGTCTCAGGGGTACTACTACAAGAACAGTAAGAAGTAAGTATCATAGCCGACGTTTTTACTGCCGCACGCGGCGTCCAATGCCCCGTCCAGAGGCAGCCGTCGTGGTTTCTCCTCAGCACACGTGCACCGCGCGCAGTGGGTCATTGCTCTCCTCTCCGTTCGAAAGTAATATCGTTACGGCTCACACACTTGTCTCGAGCATAATCACAATGAAATCGAACAAAATTCGACCATTCCCCAACGGATTACACCTTACCAAGTATAGGATTAGGGGAATGATCGTACCTTTTTTAACAAAACAATCAGTAAAGAGCAACGTATATAGATGTTGACGCCTACGTGATGATTACAAAGTATAATTATATTTCGATAGCCAAGATATTTTTGTCTCAATTATATTTGATTATGATTCACGTACTGTAAGTGTGCAGATGAAGTGGAAATATTATGGAGATCCATCTTATGGAATCAATATATAAATCGTAACGCAGTCAACGATTTTTTCATATTTTTAATTAAAAAGAACCGTAACGTATAATCATTACATATGAAATATGGTCCAAAGTTTGCAAGAAAAAATTATTTTACTAAAAAATGGCTATTTTTAAATTTTGGGAATTAGGGCAATTTGAATTATTTTGGGATTTACTTGCACTCTTGGTGATGCTCAGATATGACCATCGGCCACAACGTTGCTGCGCAAAATCGCGCCCACCGATGTTTCGCTTAAAAAAAATAATGAAATTAAAATTGAATTCGTATGTTGATATATTCAACTACTGATAGCCAATCCATGATTACCGGAGCTTGTCGTAACGTATCGTAGCGTCACATATGCGTGTGTAGATTGTGAACGCGTCCCTATAGACCGGAGATATCTACGTCTTTGTCTGTCGACTTCTTCCGTCGCACCCGTATCGCGGGGTCAGCCGAAACCACGACGACTGCCTCCACGTGCTGCGAAAAGCACTTAGTCGCCCTAAATTGTAGGTCGCCGCCGTTGTCACGATGGAGGGGATAATCGAAGTGGAGGGGCAGGGTCGAGCACAGCGCTTCGGTCATGATCGATGATTTCCGCCGCCGTTCGGCACGGCCAGGCGGTAAACATTGCACAGTACGATTGGCTGTGTCCTGAGGCGGGTCCTTTGGTTTTCGAGTTTGAGTTTTTCGTCGTCATTCAGTTGTGAGAAGTGACAAACGAAAGCGACATGCGTTAAAGTAAACGTGCGTGTTCAATTCTATTCATCGATCCGATCTTGCAAGTTACTTCGTTGATTCGATATCTACCGAAGGATGCTCAAACGGGACGTGATTTTTCTTGGCCATAACAGGGTCTAAACAAGAACTTCACTGGTAAGTAATTTTCATGTGTCTAGATTCAGCATGAGTACGAAATAATGGATTAATTTAGATTTTTATTGAAACTCTCTAAGCTTAAACTTTCGTCGATAAATTTATTTTTGAATTTTCCTTATTTTCTTTATTTTAATTTTCCATACTTCAACTTTTTTGTGCATACAAAAATTTCATGAAATGTTATCAATTGGAAGGACTATTCAAATTGTTGGTGTACGACGATTTTGCAATTTTGTTAAACAATTGATTTTTTTTAATAAACGCGCCGAACAACAATTTGTGTTGATTTGCATGATTTTTGTAAAGAACGGACAAAGAACAAATTTTTCGGAAAGGAAGAAAAACAAAAATTAGCGACATTGAAATCGATAGTTTTCTCCTTGGCCGCGAACTTCAGCGCTTGCAGCGATCGATTACGTTTTCATATCCTGGGTACATCATCGCATTAAGAAAACAATGAAAACAAAGAAAACAATTATTCCGGAAAAGGGGAAGAAAGATTGCAATAAAATCTCTTAGGAGAAACGATACATACCGGCAACCCGTGATGTAACTCAACGTCCTTACTGCGCGGCGAGTTGCACGAGGTCGGTGATCGCTATAAAAAAATGCGACGAGTACACGTGGAGGCAGCAGTAGACGGTTTCTACCGCGTCGCGTCGCGGTATTGCACCACCGCCGACCACGACGGCTGCCTCACAGAGGGACGACGCGCGCGTGCAGGTTTAACCCAGCCTTAACCTATACTGAACTAACGACCTCGTAGGCACATACGAGTAACGTTAAATTTCCTTAATGAGTTTGCTATTTGATTAAATGCCCTTTACATTCCAGATTTTGCAATATTTTTTTATCAAGCTGATTACATCTTTAATTTCATTTAAATGTAACTAGAAACAAATAATAATGGGTGAATTTATCGACGTATAACGCCCTCGTGAATTTTAACGACTTTTTTAATTAATTTCTATTTGATCGAAACGTCTTCAGACGTGGTCAGAAACGTCGTTAAAAATATTGTATTTAAAAAAAGAATATTTCGCATCAACAGCAATTTGGACATTTTATTTTTTTAATTGCCATTGGAGTCTGCCGATTTTTTCTGCTTTCTTCTATGTATGCTTTTAATAATAATAAATTAATAGGGTGACCTAATAATAATATCTGAACCTTATTTAAAGTTCAAAATGGTTACCGTAACGAAAAAGTCACAAAATTATCGACAATATGTCGACTTTGTAATGACCCAAGAGTGGGTCAGTGAAGATCCGTCTGTAGCTATTTTCCTTTATTTTGTTGTTTTAAAAATCACGGTCTCGTATACGAAGTCTAAAAGTGACACGTATATAGTGACGTTGGTAGCGAACGTGTAAGCCAAGCGATTTAAAAGTGGGTATAGTCGGTGTGTGCGTGCCTCAAACAGCAGACGGCTGAAAAGACAACCGATGGTACATTGTCTGAGGCCCGCACCTTATACCACCGCTCACAAATTTAATCGCGCGATGCAAAAGTTCAGTCACTTGCTGAAGACGTAAACGATGTGATACACTTAATCATTATTAATACAATGACTTTTTTAATAAAAATTATTACATTTTTTTTAAATTTGAACAATATTATGATTTATAATGTAAGAATAATTTAACGTGGCTACGTAATGGCTGACCATTAAATCTGAGCGCGCAAAGTGGTCAAGCAAATTTCCAAATTGACAAATTTTTATGTTTCAAATTTTCAAACTTAAAATCTCGAAATACCCAAATTTCTATACTTTCAAAAACTCGAATTTTCATATTCGAATATTTTGAAATTTCTACATCCCCAAGTTTTCAATATAATTATTTCATCCAATACAATTATTTGATCTCATTATAAAGTATAATTTAATTGAATCAATCTTATAAAATAATGTGTAAAACAATTGTATCAAACAAATTCCAAGTCAGAAAAGTTTGTGCGTCGATAACAAAGTTTACCAAGGCCCAATAGTATTGGGGACGAGTAGAAGTTACAGAATGCGTACGCGTGCGTGCAAGTGTCATGCGCATGACGTCGCGTCGTACGGTTTGTGGGCGGTTTTTGGAAAGGGACATATGATGAGAGATAGGGTAATATATCCCAATTCCAATGTTTCAGACCGACGCCCAATTAAATATTTATATATAGGTACATTCACATAAATTCAGCAATACAAGTAATACAATATAATTAAAAAAATTCTTTAACGAAATAAATGAATAATATTTCGGTTTGTAATAGTTTTATTTTGTTTAAAAAATTGCTGAAAAATATTTACGAACTCTTACTTTTCATACTGCGAAGCATACAAAAAATCATTCTAATAAAGATTGTACGGCATCGAAAGGTTGTCCCCTTGTCTGTTTGACCTTGCGATGACCTTAACAGACTGTGTGAAGATCATGTTCAAATTTTTAAATAGGATGGTATATTTCTCTTATACTGATTCTTCGAAGCATTTTACGTAAAAAGGTATTGAAAATTAGAAAAATTATGGATTCAAACAATAACGATCAAAATCACTTTTTGCTTAAAATCAGTTTTTGATTTTATTTTAATTATGAACACCAAAGTGTTTATGTTGTTAGCAGCTCATCTCGGTTTCAATAAAAGCAATAATTTTTTATTTTCATTTTCATTTCAGACTCGTAAAACTGCAGCGAAGAATGGTAGGTTTCTATCAAATGGAGCAGATTTCAACTGCCACAACGATGTCGGTGTGCAACGAAGTGTCAACCATAGCGCCGGTGAATCCAGTGAAAAGCCTCGTATGCAGTCCAGATTTAAGTGTATTCGCGTCACCAACGTGTGGTACCAAAACTCTGCCGGCAAATGTTGAAGATAAGACTTATCAGTGTTTGCTGTGTCAAAAAATCTTTGACCAGAAGAGTTTATATCAAAGTCACCTACGCTCTCATGGTAAAGAAGGCGAAGATCCTTACCGATGTAATATTTGCGGGAAAACTTTTGCAGTACCCGCGCGATTGACAAGACATTACCGTACACATACTGGTGAAAAACCGTACCAATGCGAATACTGTAGTAAATCATTTTCTGTGAAGGAGAATTTAAGCGTGCATCGTCGTATCCATACAAAAGAACGGCCTTATAAGTGTGATGTGTGCGAGCGTGCATTTGAACACAGTGGTAAATTACATCGACATATGCGAATTCATACTGGAGAACGACCGCATAAGTGCACCGTTTGTTCAAAAACGTTTATTCAAAGTGGTCAATTGGTAATCCACATGCGTACGCACACTGGTGAAAAACCGTATGTTTGCAAAGCTTGTGGCAAGAGATTTACTTGTTCGAAACAACTGAAGGTGCATACGCGTACTCACACCGGGGAGAAGCCGTATACGTGCGATATATGCGGCAAATCTTTTGGCTACAATCACGTGCTGAAATTGCATCAGGTTAATTAATATTCCCTTACTAAGAATTTCATTTAACTTTTTTAACATTTTTTAATATGGTACAAATTGACAATGTAAAAAAAAAAGTGAAATTTTTATTTCTGGCATTTTATGTTTACAGTGGTACATGCGCAGATTTGTAAGCTTGCTAAGTTTGAAAATTTAAAAATTTGAAATTTTTTAAGTCTTTTTTAAAATTTGTAAATTTGAGGTTTATGGACTGTTGAATATGAAATTTTTAAATCGTTAAATTTATGGGAAAGATATAATTATCAATTTTACAGAAATTAATTTTTCAAATATTGTCAATAAATATTTACAAAATAAAAACCATAAGGAAATTTCACTATTACTTTAATTTCTGCTAAGATATAAAAATTATTTAACTACTTGTGGTTTTTCATTAAAGTGAAAAATTGCTTCTGTTTAAAATACAGTTTTGATTTTTTTACTAGAATTTTAAATTTGTATAATAATTAGATATTTGTTGTTCCAGGTTGCCCATTATGGTGAAAAGGTTTACAAGTGTACATCATGTGATGAGACATTTGGTTCAAAGAAGACAGTGGAAATGCATATTAAAACTCACACAGAATTATCCGTTAATGGTTCTCCTAGAAACTCTCCAATTGAGCCTGAAATTGAGATTTCTCAAGCAAACAGTGTAAGCACTGCCAGTGACAAGGAGAACCAAAGGACTGAAGAACTAAATGATCATGTTATTACTTACGACACTCCACAAGAATTCCCATATTACATATATTCCAGAGAGCAGTATTCACAACCACTTCTGGTACCAAGTGAAGATAGATCTTTCCAGTCAACATCTGTTGCTCCTGTTGAACAACCCCACTTGTTTCTATACCCAGAAGTGTCTCCAGCATATAATAGTTTTGGAATTCAGAATAACGATTTCGTTGGCGACTGTTCTTCGCTTCTGAATTTACCCGGAAACGATGCTCGTAGAAGAGTCGAGGCTGCGCTTGAAGCAGTTGAGGAAGAACGACAGAGAGAATATGGAATTAGGGTTGAGAGAGAACCAATTCTAACTCCTCCCAGTAGTAATCCTGTGAGTCCTGTACCTTCGCCGGATCCTCTGGATTTGGCGATTCCGGTACGAGAAACTTTGATTCTTCCGCCAAGGAAGCGGTGTAAAAAGATTTTAGAGTCAATGGAAAGTGAAAGGAGTGGCCTCATTGCCTCACAGCGGCAGAACTCTGTTATACAGTTTGCAAAAGCTTCATAGGAAAAAAATTTAAAGAAAAATTACTGAAAAACCGTGGTACTTTGGTACATGGAAAAATGGAATCTGAATTAGATGGAAAATGTGGATGACTAGCATGTTCATTTAGTGTAGTGATGGGCTTAGAGAATTTTTGCAAATCACGGAAACGGTTTAATATATTATGAGAATTTTCTCTTAATGAACTTTGAATTCTCAATCATGCAATTAAAAGTAATAATCATCGAATGCCCGCCATTAACTGAGTAGAGAATTTTGTCTCACATAAATAATTGCATTGTCGTCGAGTTTTATCGTGAAGTTTTACGATCTGAGTTAGTTTCATTGTCAAACTAAATGGTTTTTGTTACTTTTGAGATTTGATTTTTTTCAAACTTTCAAACATTTTAGAGTAAAACATAGAAAGCATACACGCAACTGATTTAATTTATATTAATACCGGACATTTACTTCCATTTGAACACTTCATTTGAATAATCAAATTGACAATAATTGCTTGTACGTCATTTTGAACAGTGAAAGTTTGAAGGAGATCAAATATTGCACTGAAGAATATCTGTAAGCCTTAAACAAACCAATGGAACAACGTCCAGTAATTTTACTGTTTTGAAATAATTCAAAACATTTTACAGTCTAATGTATGATAGTGGCCTCGTTATTTCGCGGATTCGACTGATTCTGAAAATTGTTTACACGTGTCTCAGGGTGAACATTGTAACGTACAGTTAGAGCTTGCCAGCAACTAATCCTTTTTCCTCTCTCTTAAATACAGTAATGCCCAGTTAGTAGTCACAAGCTTGTGTCTTAATCGTGACTATTGTCGAAGTAGGAAGATACTGCAGGAATTATATTTAACTTGGATGATCCTAACAATAAACGTGTCAGGGACGAAAGTGAGACACATGGAAAATGAATAAGATGAAACAAGCTTTATGAGTTCGAAGCTCCGAGCAAACATTTGCTTTGGATATGCAGATGCAAATTATAATGAAACAAAATTTGTGGCTAAAAATTAGGTATTACTGTATTTACAAATTATCCAAAACGGTCCGCTATAAATAGCACTAAAAATTTGTAACTAGTCTAAAGTAGTTTCTCAAAAAAAAACATTTTATAATACGACCTAATAAATACGGAAATTAATTCTAATTTCAAAATTATATAATAATTAAAATTAACAAACTCAAAGATTATATAATCTCCAAATTTAAAAGAAAAGTCTATTTCTAAAAAAATTGTTGAGTTTGTGTTATCAAAAAAGACATTGATTTTTCAATATTTAGCTGGCGTGCTCTGTGTAACTTTTTCGTATTTCATGTTATATGTATGTTAGATACGTGCGTGTGCGTGTGCATGTATGCATGTCGGTATAAAATTATTGTGGATTAGTGTCAAAATAAGGAAGATCGCTGTGTCGCAGCTAGCACCTTTATAAAAGGCCTTCGAAGGAACGTAATCGAAACGAAATTATTTTTAAATTTACTTTTAACATTTAATGTTTTCGTTTTACAAAGCATCAAGTTTTAGAAAAATTATTTCATTCGAAATAGAAACAATGACACTTAAAGCAATTAAGTAAAACAGTAAATTATTTATTTTTTATTTTCCGAAAAGTACAAAAATGAAGTTTCTTCAGTTTACGTATAAATTTTAAAGAAATTTTAAGCGAATAATAATCTTTCTCAAATAATTTATTTCGTCACTTTTAAGAATTAAATTTCGATATTATACATGTTTTGTGTGTCGTAAGATTTTCTGATTACGTCGAATATTTAACAAAATCAATTCCAATTTCTTGCCAAAACTAGCAAGACTGACAGCAATCTAAATAAAAATTCTGTTTGTAATTGTTATTAAAATGCGTAATTGCTTAATTTCGTCGTCGTTAGATTTTCACTGTTGTGAAATAATCAAGTACTTTATTTCAATAATTTTTTCTTATCATTTCATAAATAGACAACAAATATTGCAAAAAATAATTTTTGTAATTTTTCTTCGCGCTTCAAAAAATATCCACAATATATTTATTCGATGAAATCAAATTCGTTTAGTATATTTAGTTAATGTATTATTTTAAAATCTGACGCAACGAAATTTGAATTTACGTTTTTTAAATTTAGTTTAATGTCGGTAACGCTAAGGCTGCTTTTTACGTGTGTCATTCAATTATTCAATAGTAATTTCGTTTTCTAAATGTCAGTCTCGTTTCAAAACAAGAGTCCTTTATAAAAGAGGCCTTAACATACGTCATAAGAGAGGTCTAGCAAATGGTTAAATCTAAAAATCAGATTCACTAAATTTTCGAGATTCAGATGTACGATTACGGCAACATATTAACTTCAAGTACAAAAGCGTTAAGTCGAATCTACGATTCATAATTTTAGAAGAACGTAAAAATTTAATATTACATATATATATATATACATACACATATATATGTATGTATAATTATTGATGAGTAGTATTGATTACCTTGAGAGGCTCGGTTTTAATGATACAGATCTTACTGGAGTAAATGGTTACAGTTTCTACTATGATAGTGGAATCATTAAAAAAGAAAGTACCAAACATTGATATCTCTGTGATAAGAACTCCATAATGCCAGAGTATTGAGAGGAGCTATGCTCACTGCCAGTACAAGTATGCGTGTGGAAGCATACATGCATGTTTAATATTAGATATTACATTGTATCGTCACAATTCATAACTCAAAGCCACCTGTATTTACACTTGGCATCACTCCAGTATGACATACAAAATGTTTTATAAACTAAGAACTAAATTAGTGGAAGATTCCATTAATTAGGTACTACCATTACTAATATGAAAATTCATATTTGGATTTAACGTTAAGTGCATAAATATAAATATATTTAAGCAGTAAATTCTTAATTGATGTTTGAAGTTTTTGTACCATAGAGAGTTGTGTAGTACTTAAAATTTGATTCAGAATTTTCTGCATTGAAAAGATTGTGTGACTTTTTAAATTTTAGACACAACTTATGCTGGAATCTGCTGCTAATATTTGATCTGTAGTTTACAGAACAGATTGCATATACACTGAGCCATGTTCATATATATATATATATATTAATTAGTAATGTAATATTTATATGTAGAAATCGATGTATATTATGTTCTTTCTCTTTTTTTACAAATGTAATTTGATACGTGGCCTATTCCTATTTGTTGAACACGTAAAACATTTTAGGCGTTATTTTTTTTTCTTTTTTTTGTTACGCGTGAATTATATTCTCGTTAATTGTGTAAGTCACATACGATATAAAATTTATGTGCAATCGTATTTTTAAGTTTTCGGGTTAACTACCCTCTTTTTCTTGTTTTCTTAATTTCAAAAATTGCTTTTAATTAAATAAATACTCGAGTATTTGTTACAAATTTTAAAAATTGTTATGTATGAAATTCGAAGCGTTTAAAATTAGCTTGGAATTTGAATTTCCTTTGAGTCACCGAATATAGGCCACGTGGTAGTGTATAAAAAAACAGATGCAAATTGTTAAGTATTATGATAATGACGATAAATAGATTGAAAAGTGCGGGGACAAGTCTAGTGTAATATTGTAATTATCTGTTATTACTTATTATTTTTAAGGTATACAAATGCATGCCAAATGGGACGTGTTTTGTCCCATTCTTTGTCGGCATGTGGAACTGATTACATATAAAAAGGGAACGTCATTTTTGTAGAAGTATGTTATTTCAACGAGAAATGAAAAGCAAATTTTTCTAAGAGAGTATCAAGGACGTAAATATTTTTCCGTTTTGCGCCCGCACAATTAATCGATATGATAATAAAATAAGTCGATAAAACGATCATGCTGCGTGAAATGTGCAAATTTTTTCGTCCTAATTAATAGCTCGCCGCAATAATCCTGATTTTAATTTAATATTATCGCGAAAAACAGCATTGTGTCTTTTTCTATTATTATTTTTTGCATCGATAAGGATTTCTACTCGGAGATCTTTGAATAACTGACGGGCGCTAACAATTGTATTTCCTTGTTTTATCCCGCCAAAGTGCGTATAAATAATTTAATAGTCAGTTTCCAACAGGAAATATATTTATTTATTTAATATATACTTATATCTATATATTATATACATACATATGTATTTTTTGCCGAATGTCGGGATAAATTGTCGTGTACTCACTGCATTAAAATATATTCTATCGTAAATGTTGTTTTTTCAAATTTTGCGTCTAATTTTACACGATAAAATTATTACATAAATGTTTAAATATTTAAGTTAAGTTTAAACTTAACATTTGATACAATTATTTACTAACGTCAGGATCGATTAAAAGGGCGGGAGAGTGCTGTAGGACACCTGGGTCTCCAGACTGTACAAATATCCTGAAGAAGAAAAAGGAACGAAGAATAAAATGACAGAGGACAAGAATCAGAACAAAAAACGTCATATATTTAAATATATTAATGTTTATTTTTTATTTTCTTTATTATTTTTACTTCTTTTCATGACCTAATGACTTTTTACCCAAAACATTTATTAAAGAAGAGGGCCTTCACTTTACTTTCTTGTTTTGTTTTTTTTTTATAAAATGATAGTGCTTGGATGGCAATCCCATGTTCAAAGCTATCGTCGTTTCATTATATTGAATTTAATTGTAAAAGTAAAATCGTTCGCTATTCATTCATTAAAATCATTCAGTATTAAAATCAATTCTAATAAAATCAGTTAGTTTGCAAAGTTAGTATTATTGATTATTAAAATATAGGGAGACAAAACCTATAAAATTATAGAGTTTGTTTTTCTAAATTTAAAATAGTCAATTAATAATAACTTTCAAAAATAACTGATTTATTGAAATTGATTTTTAAATATGTGGTTTTCAATTCAGATTTGATTATGGAATGAATAACGAACGTTTTTCTTTCAAAAATACAATTGAACATAAATAAAATTGAATATCAAATACAAATAAAATTCTTGTTTATCGACGGCTTGAAAATAGAATTCCTCTTGACCGTCGACAACTCCGATCATCACCACAAAATGCTGTTAACAGCGCCATCTAACAATAAACTGCTAAACTATGATGAACACGTGTAAAGTACCGATCGGATTCTGTCTGTAATTAATTGATTACATTTGAACGGTAATATACCATCAGCGAAGTTTCTATTGTAGTTCCGCGTACCACTGTTAGATGGCGCTGTGCCGAACCTGCATAAGGGGGCGTTCAGATCCGGCACGTACCTGTCAAAATAGATTATGTGAACGACATTTCATACAGCGCACAGTGTGTCGTTTGGCTAATCTAGCGGGACAAAAATCAATTTTGCAACTTACACAGATATGTTCACTCACATTATGTATCGATAGTAGAATGTCCATTTTATACGAAAATATCAGTATTATTGTAAAAAACAGTATATAATGATCTGTTAATAGTATCTGAAGATGTAGTTTGACGCAACTGCTTTTAAGCAAAACACAATAATTTTACAGACCAAACCTAATCCAACCTAACCCAAAATACGAGACCTAACCTAATCCATCCTAACACAAAAACACAGACCTAACCAAACACAACCTAACCCAAAAACCCAGACCTACCCTAATCCATCCTAACCCAAAGTCCCAGACGTAACCTAATCCATCCTATCCCAAAATACCAGACCTAACCTAATCCAACCTAACCCGAAATTCGAGACCTAACCTAATCCATCCTAACACAAAATCCCAGACACAACCTAATCCAACCTAACCCAAAAACCCAGACCTAACCTAATATAATCTACCCGGTTAGGTCTGCATCTGGTTAGGTGAGGGCCTGAAGGTTAGGTACGATAAGGCTAGGTACGAGACCTAACCGAATACAACGTAATCCAAAAACCCAGATGTAACCTAATCCAACCTAACCCAAAATCCCAGACCTAACCTAATCCAACCTAACTCAAAATCCCAGACCTAACCTAATCCAACCTTACCCAAAATTCGAGACCTAACCTAATTCATCCTAACCCAAAATCCCAGACCTAACCTAATCCAACCTAACTCAAAAACCCAGACCTAACATAATCCACTCGAACCGGTTAGGTCTGCATCAGGTTAAGTCGGGGCCTGGAGGTTAAGTCAGATAAGGCTAGGCACGAGACCTAACCTCATACAACCTAACCCAAAATACCAGACCTAACCTAATCCATCCTATCCCAAAATCCCAGAACGGACCTAATCCAACCTAACACAAAATCCCAGACCTAACCTAATCCAACCTAACTCAAAATCCCAGACCTAATCTAATCCAACCTAACTCAAAATCCCAGACCTAACCTAATCCATCCTAACTCAAAATCCCAGACCTAACCTAATCCAACCTTACCCAAAATTCGAGATCTAATCTAATTCATCCTAACCAAAAATCCCAGACCTAACCTAATCCAACCTAACCCAAATCACAGACCTAACCAAATCCAACCTAACCCAAAATCCGAGACCTAACCTAATCCAATCTAAACCAAAATCCCAAACCTAACCTAATCCATACTAAATTTTTCTTTATTTTCACCACTTTTCATACAGCGCATAACGTAATTAAAGTTATTGTTTAATCATTTAATTACTAACTTGTGAAACGCACGTGCTATGCACATTTCAAACTATAGCTTCGTTAGTTCTCAAATTCTACCGCTAGGTGACAGCAATGTGTATAATAATTCTGTAATTCTTCTTTACCTAAACGTTAGGTCCTAAAGTTCCAGTTTTCACAAAAAGAACAACCACATTCCCTATTTAGACACATTAGTACGCATGTCCGATATCAAACATAACTTTTCAACACGTGGTGACTAAATTGTCAGTGTAACTGCTGTTTTGTATATCCCACATGTGATTGCTGTGAAATTTTAATTAGGAATACACTGCTGAATAAGCCAATATAACAAAGCAAACAGGTAATTGGCTTTTTAATCTTTTCAATGTGTATTTATTTATTATAATTAGCTTTCATCAATGCAAGGTACTTTTAAGCATTTCAAACATGACAAGATATGCAAGAGCTAAAGGATCCAAAGCTTCCAACGAAAGAGCACCAAATGATGCTACACCATGGCATGTAATGAAACAACAATTAGTAGAAAATTTATCCGTAGCTCAAGAATGTTCTAAGAAGACTAAATCTGCAAAAGAATTGTTGCATGAAGAGAAATATACTTCTAATGTTGCAAAAAATAACAATAGTGAGTGGGCAGAATTTGAAAGCAATTGTGAGAGACAAAATAGTTCAGTAGTAGAGAAGATTAAGAAGAAACATAACAAACAACATTTAAGCACAACAGAAAATGATCATAATATGTCTTCAAAGAAAAGTGATGAAAGTGGTGTTAAAGTTACACAAAAATTATTGAAAAGAAGCATTGATGTTAATGATGATTGTACGACAGAAGTAAAAAGCAAGAAGTACAAAAAAATGAATAGTCAAGATGATAATATAAATGAAGTTGAAAAGAAATTGGACCAAGTTGATACAAAGGTTGATGAAACAGACTCAAATACTAATAAATTAAATAAAAAAAGAAATAACAATAAATATAATACTACAGAAGAATCTACTAAAATGCTAGTTGAAAGCAATGACAATTCACAAATAAAAGATAATGAAACAAACCATACACCTGATTTGAAAAACAAAATTCAAGGTGTTTTATCTAAACGTCAAAAACGCAATTTGAAAAAAAGGCAGAATATAGCATCTGAAGCAGGAGCTGATACTAACTCTGAAAATTTTAGTAACAGTAATGATAGGAATTATAGTACAGAAAACAATCAGACAAAAAGATTTAATAACGGATTTGCAACTCAGTCAATGAATTTTAGAAATGTTCCACACCAGTTTGGTAAGAAAACTTTTCAAAATAATAAACGCAAACAGAAACCCCCTAAAATACGGGATGACAAAGAACATAAAAGAAGAAAACCAGACGTAGGTTATTCAAAAATGGTGATCAATGGTGTTGAAGTAGAAATTGTAAAATTTGACGGTTTCCCAGTTAAAAAGGAAGATGCAGATAGATTACATGAGTTGAAACAAAAAATGATTATGAAAGGTATGTACAGAATATTATGCCCTAGTTAGCATTATTACTTATGTTTTGTATCTCTTTCTAGGAATTCCTGAGAAGGATATAAATGCAGCCATGAAATTGGAAAGAAGGAAAGCTGAAAAAGCATTAGCAAGAATTAAAAAATGCGTTTGCTTTCATTGTCGTAAATCAGGACATAATTTATCTGATTGCCCTGAACTTCAATCTGAACAAGCGGGTACTGGAATTTGTTTTAAATGTGGATCAACAGAACATACACATTTTGAATGTAAAGTAGCTAAACCAACAGAATTTAGATATGCAACATGTTTCATTTGCCGTGAACAAGGACATATTGCTAAACAGTGTCCTGATAACCCTAAAGGAGTATATCCTCAGGGGGGTTGTTGTAAAATCTGTGGAGATGTTACACATCTGAAGAAAGATTGCCCAGATTTAATCAAGGAAAAGGAGGAAAATACTATTACAGTGAACACAATTGCAAATACTGATATAGAATCCTTGGAAAATAGTAAAATTGTTCCAAATGAAAAAGATGATAAATCTAAAAAAATAGTAAAATTTTAACGAAATAGAATACAATTAATTGTAACATAAACATACAGATTTCGTACTACATAGAATGTTTATTGTATACATTTTAATGAACTAAATATTTGCAATGTAAACATAAAATTTATTGAAAGGTACATGTATTTGACATGTATATACATATACATATTTTTCATACATATATTTTAATGCTACCTAAACCACTATGATGAAAAATCTGATATCAACAAAGACGTAATGAATATTTCCATAATCGATACATCGCTTATTTACATCATTCTTGGATTTATAAATCAGTACTTTTTACATATTAGTTATACAATGACACTGCAAAATTATATACTCGTTTAAATAAATTTTTCTAAATTAAAGAAATAAATTAAAGTCTGTGATATCAGATTTTTTCTATGTACAGAGCGCGAATCATGAAAACATATTTAGATATATGAATATTATCTGTACATAGTAATAGCTCCTTATACATATACGTTGGTATAGTTTGAAAAACTTTTCATATTAATTTAAAATTCATAGTTTTTTTGTATCTGCCTTGTCATATAAATGACACATAACAAGTAAAAACGTACAATTAATTTTTTTTACTATCATAAGTTTTTTTAAATATTCAATGTTGGTATATTACCACAAAATTATATGTTCAATTCGTACAATTTTCATTTGATTATTACAATATGAATCAATAATCTGTACAATTTGTATACTTAAAATAAACATTGTCCTTTGAAGTACGAATTTTATGAATATATAATATATATTTATATTTGTATCTATATTACATTTGTCCTTATACTGTACTATGTATAATATATAAATTCTCTATACTTTATATTAATTTTCTACATAAAAGTTATACTTTTATCACTTCTAATGGCAGACAAATAATGTTACTACTGCAATGATGATTAATTCTGTGCATAATGAAAAGTATGCATCTGTGCTTTTTAAATCTTAAACTGTTACATTAGACAATTACATTATTGATATTTCATTCACCGCAATCCCATTTGCCGTATCACTAGTTATTTCAAAAATGCTTGATATTGAGAACTGAATATGTAGCATTTCGAAGTTCATAATCATAATTAAATTAAAAAAATAAATGTAATGTATTGCAACGTATATTAAAAGACTGTGATGTTATAGAAATTTTGTGATATTATATATCATTACAGATTTAATAAAAAATAGCATATGAAATCTGTTTACTTGGAAATTCTAATATTGAAACGTTTAACGTAACAAAAACAAAAACCATTCCCCAATTTTCTTGAAAAAGAAACCTATCGATATTAGCGATACAAGAAAAATCAATTTTAAACAAGAGAGAACAAGTTTAAATCTTGTCTTTACGAATATTACATATTTCTTACACTTCTTTATTAACAATGACAATGGATACCTCTATTTAAAACGTTTAAGTTTCTCCTCTTACACTTTTAGTACTTATAAAATAAAGTGCAATATTTTCTATTGAAGGAAATCGCATCCACAACTTTTAATATGACTACATTAAACACATGTAGTAGAAAATAATCTAAAATAACACAATTCATTTTCTTTGCAGAACTAATTGCAGAAGTTTGAATATTGTATAAAATTTTCTCATAATTAGTTGCATAGAGTTTAGACACAGATATTTTAATAGAAAAAAAACTTTAATTATCGATACTACTGCAAATAACTAAGAAAATTCAATTTAGATACAACACATAGAACAAGAATATGTGTAACGTGCAAACATCAGTAAATAAATAAATCAGATTATATTTTTTGTTACTTTAGCCTCTTACCTTGATTATAAAATCTGAAGATGATTCAATTTTTCTCAGTTATGACAATTTAGAAAGAGATAAATAAATTTTATATCTTCAGCTAGATGTCCGTGTTACAAATCTTAACGACATACTATATTCAACTGCATCACGTCTAAATTTATTTTTAAAAAGTATCAAAATCAATTAACTCAAATTATTTTCAACGATTTTTTAAAATCGAAATAAATCACTGATAATTAAACTTCATTAATCGTACTTAATCATTATTTTAAAAAGTTTAATTTTCATGGAATATACATACATAAAGCCTTTTATGTAGTTACGAGAAAACAAAAAAAAACCAGTTGAATATACTATGTTCTATTATATTTTGTCATCTTTGGTATGTAACACTTTATTTTGTAATTAAGACAAATTCAGATTAAAAAATAATTACTAATTCAAGTTTCTAATTTTATACCTTCAACACACGTCCGTAAAAATTGAAAGTTTTCGATACTGATCTTTTTCTTAGAATGTACCTGCTAGGTAGCTTCAGCTTTATGTGCTGATTCTATAATTTCTTTAAGACATCGGCCAAATTCCTCAATTATGAGTCTTTGTGATGTTTCGTCGTCAAACATATTACGCTCTGCCTCATCGGCTTGTGCCATTAAACATTGACAAGTTATTTCTACTACTTTGTCAGTCAAAAAGTTAAATGGTTGTCTGCAACGAAAAAAGAAATAAAATATATTTTCTAATACATAAAAACAATTGTTTATGTACTCTTTGTTAGTATATATTCTTAGGACATACCTTGGACCAGTGTTTGATGTAGCTGGTGGCCTAAAAGACATTTCTGATGATTGCAGTTTCGTCTTATTTAACGTAAGTTGCGCTGTTCTTACTTCAGCAGCTTCTGCTAAATCCTTCAAAGATTTTTTCTCTAAATTTGGTTCTTCTACATTACGACATCCTATACATTTACAATTAGCAGAGCAAGGAATTTTAGCCTAAAAAAAAATATTCTACAGTTTAGAAAAACAATCACCTTCAAAGATGATTTGTATTTTGTGAATATAAATATTTAATCTACCTCATAACACTCGCAATAATTTTTTAAACATCCACTTCGTTTACAATTGCAACCTTTGTTATGTCTACGTATATCATCGCCTGTTTCGCGGCCTTTACCAATTTTTGGACGAAAAGCGTTTGGATTACGTTCCAAACAAGACTTAATAGCACGTTGTCGTTCCTCTTCATTTCCGAGATTATTAGAACAGTTATTACAATTACACATATGACAAAACTCTCCATTCGCAAAACAATCACAATATCTGTAACAAAATAAGTCATTAATTCATCACTATTATTAATTAAAATACATTTAAAAATGTTTTATATATCACAACTTTTATTCAAGTTTATAACTTCTATAAACTGCCATTTTCCAATTAATATAACAAAAAAACGAAGAACCTGATGCTCAATTTTTGAAGAATAAAGAAATAAAAACATATGTAAAAATCGAATCATTGTACTACAATCTAGAAATGCTAGTGTATATTATATTGAACTTACAATTTGAGACACTGCGACTTCGTACAATTACACGGCTTTCTTGGCCTAATACCATTTGGTTCAACACTGGTATAAGACCTCTGAGAACTTTTACTTTCTATAACAGACCCCACAGACAAATTTCCCGCGGAACTTTGTAAATTTTGTGAGGTACCTAACAAACTAGGTGCAGCTTGTTGAGGTTTTAATTTCACTTCATCTGTTGACTACAAAAAGATAAATACCATTTTCAAATTATATTTCATAGTCTATTCTTATATAATTTCGTATTATAATGATTTCTTAAATCATTTTTTAATTGAATGTACAATATACTAAACCTGTTGTTGAATGTATTGAGCAGGTAGCACTACGATATTTCCTACATTTGAATTAGTTGAAAGAACAGCTTGCCCAGATGCTAATTGACTTAAAGCAGATGCTGGAATAGCAACCGCATTTTTCGATTGATTACCTACTGTTGCAGTTGCAGGAATTAATAATCTTTGACCACTTGCTGATAGGGTTGCCTTAGGTGCAACTGTTCTTAATGATTGATTGCTAGTATTTAATGGGACTACCTATATTTTATTTAAAAATAAAAATATCAAGCGTTGTAAATTAATGTTGTTTGGTAAAGACTACACATTTCATTATTGTAACAAACCTTAACAATCTGTTGTTGCCCTCCAATTTTCTGGCCAACCCCGACAGTTTGTAAAGTTGTTTGTGACTTTGCTTTACCCACAGTAACAACGTTTGTAGTACCAGATGATGGTGTACTAACTAATCTCACATATTGCACCTTAAAAATATTCAAGTACATTTAACATTCACGATAAAAACAATCATGGTAAAAAGTTATTATATCACGAAAATATTACTTGTCTTCCAGGCATTTGTATTTGATGTACTTGATTAGACCCAGTAACAATATTCTGGCTAGCTGGTATTCTGATAACTTGCCCGCTTCCAAGGACGGTACCCGGTTTTAAGGAGCTCTAAACACATATTATATGTATAAAGATAGAAACCTAGGAAAATACTTAATATTTGACAAGAACTTACCTGTCTTATGATTACTTTTTGAGGACTTTGCTGCACAGATGTTTTATTAGATGGAAATGTCGATTGTTGATTTGAAATTGTTGAAGTTTTAACTTGTGTATTCATAGTTGGTGCTGGTAATATCTTTGTGGGCGATTTAATTGTATTACTTGAAACTATGGTCATTTTAGAAGGTTGAGAACTTGATGATTGCACTAGTTTATTTACAATTATTCCCTTTGACAATCATAAAAATGAATTTTATATTATTTTTTCATGATTAATAAATATAACTTAATCATATATACAATTGTAGCTGAACTTTCTACACATTAATTATATATTTCTTTCAAAAAAGTTTATGAACAAAATATTACTTACTTGTTTTTGTGGTGAAGAAGGTAAAATATGTTGAACTTTACTAGTAGAAAGTAGTCCCATTTGTTGTGCTTGTGCCAATGTTATAGTTTTAGTTGGATTTGTAACATCTTGGCTTGATGTATTATTATTTAAAAATTTTATTGATTGCTGATTTTCATTCTGAGAACTAGTTATAAGAACTTGTTGTCCTGATTGTGCTTGATTTCCAGCTAATATCATTTTTGTATATACCTGCAGTAATATTAATTACAAAATATATGCATATGGCAATTTCACATAGAGTAACATTTTAATAAAAATTTTACATTTCGATTTTGAGGAGTGCTCTGAGCAGTTCGTTTTATAGCTGATTGAGCTGTTTTCGAATTTTGTACATTTCCTAATGTGATACTTCCTGAATGACTGGTTGCCATTACAGGCTTATTGGGTTGTGCCGATCTTAATTGAACTATGTTACCATCAGCAGATTTTGCTGTTATAAGGGTTTGAGCTAATGATTGCAATTGACCAGCTGATGCTGTTGATGGATGTGAAATTTTTAAAATTTGACTGGCTCCTTGACCACCAGCAGGAGAAACTATCATAATAGACTGACTTTGAGTAACTTGACCAGCATTTGACTTTACCTGTTAAATAATTGAAAAGCACTGTTAAAACTCAACATGTATATTTTTATAATTTGTATATATTATATACCTGTACCGTAGACGTAGGAAGCCTTTGCAATGTTGGCTTTGTTTGAAATACAATATTTTGATTATTCTGATTTGCTGTTGTATAGATAATATGCTCTTCTTCAACTTGTTCAGAAATTTCAGTCATTTCCACATCAGGTACTATTGTTTCAGTCTCAATATTTCGTTCAATAATTATATGCTCCTCGTCTGTTGTCATGACTTCTTCAGCATTCATACATTCCAATTCAGCTTGAATATTTGCAAATGCTTCAAAGTCATTGGATGAATATTGTTCATTGTTATGTGACAGACTTAATGCACTTAAGTCACCATCACCAAATGTACGTGAGTCAAGAGCTAACGGTTCAACCAGAGCTCTAGCATTTTGGCCTTTATTTACAGACATGATTATATTCCTATGTAAAACATTATTTATTATAAAAACTTATAAAGTTATATATATGTATATATATATATACATGCTATATTAAGTTTATACAATTGTACAATTTTATAACAAGATCTATATAATAACTTCTTGTTCTCTTTTGCACATTAAATTTTCTTTATAAAAACATTTTATTGCTATGAGATAGCTATAAATGAATTTTATTAAAGCAATATCGTTGGAGAATCATTACAAGTATAAAAATAATAAATTTGTAAATGAAATTTACATATAAATTATATAACTAAGAACGAAAACAAACATGCGATACACAGGTATACAAGTATATCATATGCTACTATAAAATAATAAATGAAAAGCTTGAATTTGCTTCAGTAACATTTAATATCTTAACACAATATGTAGTCATTTATATTTAAAACAAATTCATCTGTGATAAAAATGTTTTCCAGATGTCTGTATCCATTCATCACAGACATGTATCCCATGCATATGCAGGTTAGAAATTCATGGAACATAAACTAATTTTTTGTATAAAGCTTTCAATATAGAAAAACTGTACGCGAAAAAAAATTTGACAAACCAGCTAAAAAATGCAAATCCATTTGTGAAATGACGTGCAAACGAAACGACTCAGCATGAATTTAAAAATTCAAAAATTCAAATCTTTCGGAAGTTCATGTGCCTCTTCCAAATACGAGGAACAATACGATTTTCAACGCACACACCCAACAATGCAAGAACTGAGTACGATTCGAATTTTCAAAAATTCGAATGATAAAATTTGAATAATGATGAAAAATTCGAAGGATAGTCTACTTAGGAACATTAGCGCCATTTATTACTCGAACGCGCCATTTTCCACGAACTGAATTTGTGCTCGCGTTTTGACAGGTTTAAGGATTTTCTATCAAATCGACACTGATACAACGAAGAAAACCGAACATTTAACAATCCAAACGATGTCAGAAGGTAAAGTTTTATCCAATGTTTGTTTTATTATCACGAAAAATTCAACTTAACCTATAAGTTATCAGTTCATATCAGGTACGTACAGCGATGGGTGGGGGCGTGCCACAGATCTTATTTTAATTACAATATAACGTTCAAAATATTTTCTAATACGATTCTCGAACATTTGTATTTCATATAAACTACTTTGCTAATCATTTATTTGTTTTTTTAATACATACCTGGGTGTTCCCTTAATACCACGAATTTGTTCAAAATCACGCGCCCACCATTGCTGTCCCACAGTGCACTACGCACCGCTGTGTACAAACAGACCCAAAGGTCATTTAGCACTAAAATTTCAAAGTGATACGAGAATGACAAATCTTACTACTACTTTAATATTAATTTTGTTTAGTACGTAGTTTGTCAAAGGTGAAATTTTTTTTATCTATTAATCAGATACTACGTCAAGAGTGGACAATGTATTCGCGCACTTTGCAAATTTCGATTTCGCCATTTTCACCCTTCCGCGGCTAAAAACACGTCACCTCCTTAACGCCCTCTTAATCCAGTAAAAAAACAAGTATTCTGAAAACTTGTGGATTTTAAATTCAAGACATTTAGCTGAAAGTTTCGTACTACTTTAACTTAATTTTATTGATTAAATTTTGTTTCTGGAAAGAAAAAGAAAAATTCTATCTTTTACGCATATAATATTGCATATTTCAGTAAAAATGGTGTGGTAAATGAATTATGTATTTGCAAAATAGATGTATAATTCTATATTAGCACGAAAACATTCGACACTTAATAATGTAATTAAGTAAGAATATCGAAATAGTTGATACCTTTTTATGGAAAATTTTTATCATTAAACTACAAAATAATAGAAGAAGGCACACAAATATTAAACTATTAAATATTATATATTATACTCGTCGTAAATATTTAAAAAAATGTATAATTATATCAGGCTAATTTAGAAGTAAAAAATGTCTTAATTATTAATTAATAAATTTGAAATTCAAATATAACGAGTAATATTAAAATGTTAAAAAGTGTTCAATAAGAATAGAATGACAAAAGGATAGTTGAAAGTGCAGTTTGAAATATTATAGATATTTCAGTACAAGAGATTTAAAATTAGATCGAATTTAAATTATTTCCGTCGTAAATATCAATGGAAATGAATTCTTTAATCAATATCATAAAAGTATTACATTTTGACTGTCACGTATTTATACTTTAAATATGTGATTTTTTGGATAAACATATAATAAATCTGTACATTACATTTATATGAAAATGAAATGAATACCTCTTTTTTAGAATATGAAGTAGTAATACATTATTCTCTTTTCATTTGTATGTTTGAAACACTTCATTTGCTTTTTAAATTGTAGAATACTAATCATTGTATTCGTTATTTTGCTATTTAGTCATAAGTTATTTATATAAAGTTTGACAACCAATGTCAGTAATACTTTACAAAGCGCCACCTTTGATTACACATTTTTATGTACAGTTTTTGTCCTGAGAAAACGTAGTTCGTTTGCGCATCTTGGCTAAGTTCAAAGAGTCTGCTTTTTATTTAGTTATCATATACACGGTGAACTAAAATATAGTTTTCAAATTCTCAAGTTCCAAAATTTTAAACTTCTTAAACTTTCGAACGTCCAAATTCTCGAATTTCCAGATTATGTCATTTCTGCACTATTAGGTTTCTGAATCTCCAACTATCGTAATTGCAAAATTTGTTTAATAAGAAGGAATGCATAATAAATAAAAGATTACTGGATGTATATGGTCAATGTTACTCTTGATTATGGAACGTATTTAAACCAATCAAAGTCAAGATGCGCGGAATGAACAGAAATGTGTTATTTAGGAAGTACATTCTCTCATGGCGGGGAAATTTCGTTCATTAATATTAATAATCTCAACAATTATATATCCTTAAATATATACGATCGATGGAAGTACAAAATTGAGCATGCAATATTAAAAAGACTGCATGTCACGAAAGTTATTATTGCACAAGTATTGTTCATTTTCAGAAATATAAATTTATATAAGAGTAAAAGAAATTTTATATTTCAAAATCAATTTTGTAATCTCAGTTTTCATTTTTACGACACTGTATAGATAATTATATCGTTTTTCACCAGCATAGTTCTATAATATAATTCCTAGTGATTAATTCTCATAGTTTATGATCGTGATAGAAGCAAAAGTCATTTTTGGTCATTTATGTAGAAAAGATGGTGGTGACGGCGGCGACTTTTGTACGTCAACAGCTCATGAATGTAGCATGTTCCGGTGGTTCTCATAAAGATCAAGCAGAAAAGTAAGCCTGTAAAATAAAATTGTAAACATAGTTTCGGAATATTTGATATAATTAGTGATACTTACAGGTATCGAGCGGTGTTGGATTCGATACTATTATTGTCCAATGAAGAAATGGTTGATGCTTTGAAGATATTCATTGAAGCAAGTATGTCACATTTTCTTTGAATATATCCTCTTTTCTTAATATACTTATAAGTATATCCTTTAAGAATTAATACGTCAATAATAATTTATAAACGTACGTATACGTATAATACATATCAAACTACTGTATGTCATGTGTTTAGTTCTGTGTGTACAATAATTCATTGAATTAAATATATTTTTAAGATTGATACTTAGACAATATTTTTATACCTAAACCATATTTGTTAAATACTTACAATATTGTAATACTTACATAAGACTAAATCATTTGATTTTACAGTTGTACACGAATATGTAAGTTTAGTGATCTCAAGACAGGTTCTTACGGATGTTAGCAATCGTTTATTGTTTTTGCCTGATGAGATATCAAAAGCAGTTTCACATTATACATTAGATAAAGTAAGAGCTGTTTTTTCTTATTAATATAAACGTATGCTTTAAAACCATATGCAAGTGATAATATAATTAGTATTTATTTGTTAATTTGTAGATTCAACCACGAGTAATTTCATTTGAAGAGCAAGTTGCTAGTATAAGACAACATTTAGCAGATATTTATGAACGGAATCAAAATTGGAGAGAGGCAGCTAATGTTTTAGTTGGTATACCATTAGAAACTGGACAAAAGTGAATATAAAACTAGTTTATATTACATACTGTTAAGTTCAGTGAAATTATGTTATAATCATACTGTTTACTTGTAGGCAATATACAGTTGACTACAAACTTGAAACTTATCTTAAAATTGCACGATTGTACTTAGAAGATGATGATCCTGTACAAGCTGAAGCATTCATCAATAGGGCATCTCTTTTACAAGTGTGTATATTTAAGTTTTTTAATTTTCAATTACAATACATGACACTTATAAATATGTACATGTATAATCATAATATTTTATTATCTGTTTTTAGGCTGAATCAAAAAATGAACAGTTACAAATTTATTACAAAGTTTGTTATGCTCGCGTATTAGATTATAGGAGAAAGTTTATAGAGGCAGCTCAAAGATACAATGAATTATCATATAGATCCATTATACATGAGGATGAACGTATGACTGCGCTTAGGAATGCTTTAATTTGTACAGTACTAGCTTCTGCAGGTAAGTATTTAGAATTACTTTGTTTGTTTAATTTGTCGAGCATAAATTTATAAATGTAATATCAATATCAGGACAACAAAGAAGTCGTATGTTAGCTACATTATTTAAAGATGAACGCTGCCAACAACTTCCAGCTTATTCAATTCTTGAAAAGATGTATTTGGATCGTATCATTCGACGCTCCGAATTACAAGAATTTGAAGCCTTATTACAACCTCATCAAAAAGCATGTACAATCGATGGATTGGGCTCAACTATTCTTGATCGTGCCGTTATAGAACATAATTTATTATCTGCTAGCAAATTATATAATAATATAACTTTTGAAGAGTTGGGTGCTTTATTAGAAATTCCACCAACAAAGGCTGAAAAAATTGCTAGCCAGATGATTACAGAAGGCAGAATGAATGGATACATTGACCAAATAGATTCTATTGTACATTTTGAAAGTAAGTTGAGAAAGACACGAATAAACGGATTCTGTATTCTTGACAAAAGCATTTTTTTATCAAAGATTTATTTTTTATACAGCACGTGAAACTTTACCAACGTGGGATAAGCAAATACAATCTTTATGTTATCAAGTAAACCAAATAATAGAAAAAATTGCTCAAACTGAACCAGAGTGGATTGCAAAAGCGACGGAAAATCAAATGGTGGATTAATACAAACTTTCTAAACGTTAATTTAACACTCACACGGGACGTCGGACAAATATTTGTTACATACACCAATAAAAATTTAGAGGCAATAAGGATTGTTATTATAATTTAACTCTACAGAAAAGCTTGTACATTTAACAAACGTACACACAATTCAACATGCCTGTTAATTTTTTATGTTAATATGCATGAAGTCAATTTTTATATGATCAATAAATAAATTTTGATTTTTGATGAATACAATCATAAACATTAAGCAAATTTGCAAAACATTACACAATTTAGGTTTTATCACTGTAGTTAGTTTATTATTTATGAAAACTAAAAATTAAAGTAAATATAAAACTATAAATAAATTTTATTAACGAAATACGCTTAAAATGTTTGTTCAACATTTACCTATGACTGTCATAAAATTTACGTAAAATATTCTACCTAAAAGAATAATACTTTCATCAATAAAGCATTCACATTGCACAAAGAATTTATTTGTATTTTAAGAACTAATCAAAGCTTAATTCAGATGTTGCTCAATATTTAAATAATATTGATATATAAGAAAATAAAATTTTATGAGTACAAACCTCTTATCCAGTACAAACTTGCCACATAAAAGTTTGTGAGATTATTTGTAACTAAACATATTTATTGTAATATAGTATTTTAAAAAGTCAAATATTGTGAGATGTTAAGCTTTAAGTTACTGGAATTTTACCTTCTAACAAAACATGTATTTCACACTGGCAGTAATGTTTACATTAATTATGTAGGCAGGAATGAATGTTGATTTCACTTTGAAAATGAAAGTTAAATATGCTTGATATTTAACATTATTTAATCTGAAGTCCCTGTATTTAGCTGTTTATTTACTATCATATTAGGTGCAGATATTTTTACACGAAGAAATTCAGTTTAACACTAAATATGCAGCTGTAAAAACATATGTGCAGCATGCTGTGCATTCTTATTTTAACTGACCGCAAAGTTTACAATTATTTCACAACTTGATAACATTTATTACTTAAAAAATATACTTCCAGAAAATTTAAACACATTTTATTTCTAATTTAACTTCACCAGTATTTGTAATCAACACTGTCTATGTCTGTATTTTTTGTTTTTAAGTTTAGAGCAATCTTTCATATCATTAGATTGGAAACTTTCCACAGGAATTAGTATGGCTGCACCATATTAAACGTAAACGAATTATGGAGGAAAGGATGGTACACTTTTGTTTCATTTAAGGAGTTATGAATCGCACTGTTTATGAGAAGGTATTGTTACTATACCATATTTATACTCATAATTGTGTATATTTTAAACTAATGCTCCTTTAACTATTTTTAAATGATGCATGATATTTCGTGGCATCTATTTTGGGATAAACCTATCTATATTTTATAGGCAATATTTTAACTGAAGCATGTACTGTGATGCTGCTTTTATGACACAAAGGTCATGAAATGACCTTTCAGTGAGTCAAGTCCTTTTGTGTCTGTGATCAATCAGATTTAAGCCTCAAGATCTAATGCAAGACCAACCTTGTGTCCACCAGAACCAAAGTTCTTTCCATCAATATTTGTAGATAGTGTCAAAGTTATACCTAAAAATATTAACAAATTTTAATCAAATAAAGGACAGTTTACATTGATTAGAAAATGTTATTTTGACAAATTTAATTTTACTTACCATCACGTAACTTTTGTTGATATCCCAAACCTACTTGAAGATTAGAATTGACTTTAGCTCTGACAGATGCATCTGAATCAAGTTTGTATTTGGTAGCAATTCCAAATTGTGTAACATTATTACTTGAATTCCATTCAAGATTAATTGCTCCTTCCAGTTCTGGTTTTACCTTATGATAAATGAGGCCACTAAAGTCACAGCCATTGTTTCTATAAAAAGAAATTAATAGAAAGCATGAAAAGAATTTAACAAAATTTGTTATTACACTTAGAAGTTTTTATAATATTATTTAAACATACACTGCAGCATGGAGAGTGAAATCAGAGGCAATGTATCCCAGTGCAAAGTTATTCTTTGTGAGTTTATTATTTTGTGTATCAAAACAGGCCTGGTAACCAGCCAGCCATCCTAAAATGTAATTAAATCATTTTAAAACCTACAATAAGTTAACTCATTTAGTTTTATTATATCATAGCCTTACACTTTTCTTCTGGCATATCTTGGATATTGAGAATGAAAAAGGAGGAGGCTTGATTGGAATTACAAGGAATCAATCACACGGAAACAAATGTACGAAAATGATTAAAAATTTAAACAATAAATGTATCTAATGTTTCTCAATTTTAATACTAGAAATAAATAAAAGTGTTAATAATTATAGAGTATAGCTTAAATTAAGGTATATGATATAACTATATGGTAGTAAAAAATTATTATGAAGCAATAATGCATATCTTTAACTCACCTTGATATCCTACAACAGTTGATGCATTTACAAGAGGACCCGCAGACAAACTAAGATCAAAATCAGCATTTGCTGATACATTATCTTGTTTGTAAGCTGTCTTTAACTTTCCAGTCTTGGTCCTACAGTTGCAAAAAGAAAGATTATAATTTTTGTTATAAGCTATAAGATGATCTAACAATGATAAGATTAAATGATGTAATATTTTACCCTGTTTGTGGGGAGAAAGTGCAGCCATAGCCAAGGGTAAGACCTTTGAGCAATTTGTCAGCAAAAGTAACATCAGTAGCAAGTGTATTATCTGTGTTCCATTTTTCACTAAATTTTAACCCATAATCATCAATTTTGTACTTGGTTTCCAAAGTACCAAATACTTTTCCACTATCCTGATTAGACACCCCACCAGTACCAAATTCTACACCAGATTTGGTCTTTGATTTTATATCTAACTTAATAAGACCAAAGTGATATCCATCGGTAAATAAATCGCGAGCATTTTTGCCTAATTCAGTGTATGATGGTGGGGCCATGATCTACAAAAAGATATCAAATACATCCATGAACTTCACTATTAACTTGTCACAATCATACGTACATTTTATTACAAATATTTAATGTACATTTGTCGGAAAATGAACAAACACCAATGATTTGCTGCAATAGTGACAACTTGAAAATCATGATTTTGAAAAAAAATAAGCTTAAATATTTTGAAGCTTTATGATCTTGCAAGGACATTATGTAAATGTAATTGTCATCACATGCCAGCTTTTAAAGCTAACTTTCAGAACTTTATCAGTAAAATGTATAAACTAGAATTATAATGGTAACTCAAAAAATATCATTGTTGCAACAAATGAGCAACCTAACATATTATTCTATAATTACAAATTTGACTAGGAACAGTACTAAAGTATTCTAAAAATAGTAATCTTTAACTCAAAAATATTAGATGGCTAAACAGTATAAAATTATGTTATAATCTGCACAAAGAATATTTCAATCATAAATTGTTAGTAAATTATACAATTATTTGATAACACAACAAATTACAAGTATGACTGAATTAATAAAAAAATTCTAATATGTTGTTCAGTAACACTGTTATAAAATAGTATTCATACAATTCATAATGTTTAATATAGTTAACAAAAAAAATGAATATGAACTGTTTAATTATAAATTAGTTAGGAAAACTTGTTACACAATATATAATTATAAAAATTATTAACATAATTACACGAATAAAAAGTACAGAATGAGTTAAATAATAATATATCGTTAATTTAACATAACATTGAAAAAAAATGGAGTGGTATTGACCTGCCTAGGTATTACATAAGGCGTAAATCAGTGATTTCCAATTTCCTCACTATAAATTTCATGTCGTGACAAATGAAATAATCCTTTTCCAACAAAAATCATTACTACTTAAATCGCGTAGTACTAATAAGACGTTCAAATCCATTTAAAACAAAATTAACAGAAATAATAGTATATAACACCGTTAGGCGACAGCCGACATTATCAGTAAGTCATGCCGGCATCGCAAAAAATTAAATTTTTCTTATAAATATCGTGCTATACACGCGCGAACGAAGATTTTAACTTATATCCAATGCGTGTACGTAATGCAATTCATTAATACTTACTATTTTATGTTACAAGACACGAGTGAAGAAAACTACGTGACTTCGTCTTATAATTGCGTACTCGAGACGATATGCTAACCGGGAGAGAAAAATGGAACCTGCGCGCAACTGTGCCTGCGCACGCGCACGATAGAACGCAAAAAAAAAAAAATTAAATCTATTTTTATGTGAAAATCTTGATACTGAAGCAAAAAAAAATTATATTATATTTCATAACAAATCTTAGTTTTGTACTAAACGAGATACGATCGGTTATTTAATTTTTGTATTGATCTACTTTCTGGATGTTACGTAACCTCGAATGTTACCCTCATTCGAGTTACCCTCACTTGAGTTTTGCACTTATCCTGTTTGCCTAATTTATTGAACGTTAAAAAAGAAGATAAAAATACCGAAAAAAATACTTCTCGCTTGACAATTATTTATCAACGAACACGTTTACAATATTTGCAGTTTAGGTAAATGCATTATAAATAATAAATAGAAAAGAATTTTGAAAATCATTTTACATTTTTCTTGCATTTGTTTATGGACATCAATGGAGTTTCGTAATAGAACATTATATACAAATCTTTTAAACGTAAATACAACGTATTTATTTTGTAATTAATATGCGAAGAATAATTGTTTACAAACAATTATTTTAGACATTCATGTCCTATACAGATTATAAACAATGTATGTATATTGTAATTAGTCAGCTATAATTCGAATGTTATTTCAATTGATATTCCAAATGAAAGCCAGACTTGAGAGCAATTGCAATTTTGTTTACTAGTTAATTTTCGTATTTTTGAATTATTCGTAAAATATTTATCACGAATTAACTCTTTTGCGAAATAGAATGACATGAATGCTCATAAATTTGTGAAGACATTGGAAAATGAAAGTACTGCGCATAAATCTGAGAAAACATAAAAAATACTTTTATTTTTCGATTATCCTGCGAACTAATCGAAATGCTTGGACGTTTCTACACATTTCGAGATCTTAAAATAGACCGGCTAGCTCAATGCGAAGACTTCTATATTTTCAACGCACAGTCGAGACTCTTCGCGAAAGACGATTCAGATCATTGCTTTGGCAGTGTTTGTGCATAGTATATTTTTAATAAGACAATTGGTTATATATAAAGGACCGTACAGATTCAATATTCAGTGCATTTGTATCTTTTCACGTTCGTGGTTCGTGGAATTTTATTCGAGTGTAAAAAGCACGCATCGGAAACCGATTATTAACACAGATTAAACATTCATTGATCATGTCTCAACAGAGCTCGGTACGTTTCAAGTTTTGATTAATTAAACCAATTTAATTTATCGAAATAATTTTTCTTTTTATTTCTTTATTATTATCACATATTTCGCAAGTAATATCGTTTTTAAAGTTTACAAATAATGTGATTATTTTTAATCACAAATAATGTGATTATATAGTAAATTACTGTACAATTAGGAATCTGTTTTTAAAGCGGGAAAAGTTTTAACAGTATTCTTAACTTTGTCATATATTCAAAAATTCGCTTAATTTCAGTTTCGTCCATCTTTTTAAATTTTTTAATGCGAAGAATATATGTGGCTCATATCTTCAATGTTTGATACACACAACCAAAAGAATTTCCTTTGAAAATTAAAATGTAAAAGTTGTTTTCATTCAGGTTATGAATAAAATCAATATTTACCTGTCATACGAGGCAAAACAGCGTTATTTATTTAAAGTATTTAATACTTCTGCATCACTCATTTATCGTGAGAAAATACAAAACGACGTTCTAATCCATTGTTATCATTTAGTCGACTTACATTGATTTCGATTTTAATATAAAACCATTTATCGATAATAAACAACAGAGATTTTACCTAACGTTAGTTATACGTCGACGAAAAAAGATATAGAAAGAGCGTAATTCAAAACAGGAAATATACGTATAGTTATTATGAAATCGACACACTAAATTGATTTATCCGCGTATCTGTATAGGTACAAAAAATTTAGAACGGTATTGTCTTTCATATCGTATTTATTGCGTAAAGAAGGTATCAAGAAGATATGTATACAATAAGTAAAAACGTATAGAATCAATTCATCTAAAAATAAACGAATACTTAAATTTTATTTATAATAACTTTTTCTAGGGCGCTACCACAAACCAGGAAGTGAAGAGTACGGAGAAGTATAAAATTCTTAAAAATGATAAAGTAGGAAGGTAAGTAAAAATTAATATATTCATTTGTCCATCTCAATTTAAGACTATATAAGAAGACTTCACTGTAGACACTACAAAAAAGAAGAAAGATATATTACTATAAAAGATACAGCAAAATCTTTGCCCTTAGAAGCTATTGGATTCTAAATACTTTATTAACGTCAATCCATTTTTCAGATTCATGGTAGCTAATAAAGACTTGCAACCGGGCGAAGAAATCGTCACCGAAATGCCCTTCGTCGTCGGACCGAAGGCATTCACATATCCGTTGTGTCTTTCGTGCTACGCTCCATGGCCTCCGTCACTAACCGAAAAACCGCTTTGCTCAAGATGCGGATGGCCTGTTTGCTCTACTGAATGTGAAAATCAACCGCAACATAAAGATTACGAGTGCCAGGTGCGAAATGAAAAAGCAATTAGCATATTTTAATACCTATTCACCACAACTTTCTACTTTTAACACCTCCGCTTCCGTGTATATTTTGATATTTTAATGTGTACTATAATGATTAGAAAGCTTGCATAATGGGCTCTAGGAACATTTAGGGATGTGGGGATTTAGGCATATGGGGATCTAGGATTGTGGAGATCCAAGTATGTGGAGATCTAGGTACGTGGGAATTTAGAGGTGATGTAGGGATGTGAAGATCTAGGGTTTTAGGGACCTAAGAAATCGAAATAGAGATGCTACGATTTAGAGATCTCCGGATCCATGGAATCGAGATGGAGATATCGCAATTTACAGATCCACGGATCTAGGGATGTAGGGATCCAGATGTCTAGTGATCTAGTGTTTTAGTGATTCAATGAGTTACTGATTTGGTAATCCGCTGATTCAATGATCCAGTGATCCAGTGACCTAATGTTCCAATAACCTAATGATCCGATGATTTAGTGATCAAAACATCAAATGATCTAGTGATCTGCTCATTCGCCCCGCTAGTGATCATCATATCCGAAATCCTACTAACTGCATTAATTGTTTACAGATATTTGTGCAAGCAAACGAAAAGTTCAACGTGCAAGCGGCTCTAGAAGAAGCGAACGAGAACGGTGTCCCACAATTAGAGTGCATAACACCGTTAAGACTGCTCTTAGAGTCAGAAAAGAATCCCGAAAGATGGAACAACGAAGTAAAGAACATGGAGGCGCATAATAAAATAAGAAGTCAGAAAGCACACTGGAAATCGGATCAGGTGAATGTAGTGGAATATTTGAGGAATCAACTTAAACTCGACAGGTATTGATATTTGACGTAATCCAAAGATATTATTTTTGGATGATATTAATAGTTATTTACGTAATGCGTTATACCACTTGCTACAGATTTTCGGAGGAACTTATTCAAACGGCTTGTGGGATTTTGGAAATCAACACCTTCGAAGTTCGAACATCGAGAGGCTACGGCGCGAGAGCACTATATCCGACAGTTGCTCTAATGAATCATTCATGTGTCTCGAATACGTGTCATAGCATTTCACCTACAGATTACAGGTACAATACTTTTGTTACTCTCATTAACAGTAATATTCCATTGTGTTAATATTTCATTAATATTTAGTAGTGTAATATTCCGTAAGCGTTTGCAAACGTTGGATATTTTGAAATATTTCGGAAAATGGAAACAAAATGGTTGACACGAAGAAAATTGGAAATTCGAATGGTAGAACTAGTTTAGTTAAGAAAGACAGAATTTATGTAAAAAAGTACAATAATAAAATGATTTGATTTCTTTTGCAGAATACGATTGCGTACGACAGTGCATGTTCCACCAAGCGGTGAACTTTATGGAAGTTACACTCATTCGTTATATCCGACGATGCTCAGAAGAGAACATCTTCTCGAGGGAAAACATTTTGCATGTGCTTGTGCAAGGTGCTCGGATCCTACTGAACTTGGCACACACATGTCTTCATTGAAATGTAACAAATGCGACAATGGAATTGTTTTGTCTCTAGATTCTTTAGGTAATTATTTCGCGACAGACGCATAACCGTCACATCTACAGTCATTGGCGTAACTATGTACAGAACGAGGACACCGCAAATTCTCATGAGTGATTCAATTCTAAAAAAGACAACGCTTATATTTAAACAATTTTGACAATTTAATGAATTAAATGCTTTGCAGATCCAGACAGTTCATGGAAATGTACTCATTGCGAATTTTCAACATCAGGACCAGCGGTCCGAAAAGTATTGAAAATTATACAGGCGGAAGTTGATGCTGTGGAACAAATAAGCGGTGCTGATGGAGCTGATGCTATTCAAGAAAGAGAAACTGTGATGAAGAAATATCGCTCTGTTTTGCATCCTCGACACGCTTTTCTTACTATGTTAAGGTAAATTTGATTTTATTCTTAATATGTTCTATCCTTAGGCAAGAACACTCGTCACAAGATGGACATTAAGAATTCTTCATTCTTCATCTTGCCACAAGATGGACCAGTCTGTTTTTCTTGCTTTAAGCATCCTAACTAAATGTTTTGGTTCTTCAATTATCTTTTGATGAGTTTACAGTACAAATGTCATGAGATGTAAAATGATTTCTGCTTTCACTTTTTCAGACACTCATTAACGCAAATGTATGGTCGTGTCGATGAATATCTCCTGGACGATTTGCCGGACGTCGTATTAGAACACAAAATCGATATGTGCAGGTTCCTACTGCAAGTGTTGGACGTCATTGAGCCTGGTTATTCTCGTATAAGAGGTGCAATTATTATTTATTGCCTGTATTAATTTTTTGTTAACCCTTAACGATCACGGCTTGTGTATATAATATACAGAATATACATTATATTGATTTTTAATACATGAGTACCACGTATGGTATATTGTTAACAGTTTGAATGACACTTTAAAATCATGGTAAATCAGTTAGTAACTTTACTTTTAATTAATTTTCAAATGTAAATGATGTGGTACTCAAAGTGTATTCTGTATATTAAAGAATAATAAACAATACTTTTGAGTAGGAAAAGTATTTAATTTTAAAAGTGGATCAACTTTCAAAGTTGATCCTCTAATGTTACTATGCACAGACTGCTATGTAATAATAAGATAAAAGTAAAAGTATATTACACAATAAAACATAATGATTTTGTTTTAGGAATGACATTATACGAGCTTCATGCACCATTGTTGTTTGTCGCGAAAACGCTATGGAACGCCGGAGTAATCGACGAAGCTGCATTAAAATCGAAAATGATAGAAGCTTCGAACATTTTAAAAGAAGCAGCGACGATCTTATGTTTGGAACCGCCGGATACGCCCGAAGGCGAAATAGGTATAGTCGCAAAAGAGTCGTTAGCTCAACTTGAGGAGTCGATCAATAATTTATAAATAATTTCTCTAATTACATATTTGTATAAAAGTATTTATTTAATACGCGAATGTAAAATTGTATGTATGTAATAAATGTATATAAATAAATAACTGGTCACGTTTTGTTACAAAGACTGTTATTTATTTTTACCGAATTATGTCGAAAATCTTCCACATTCTCAAACTTAGTTTTTTAAATTCTTAACATTTCAAATTTTCGAACTTGCAAATTTCAAATTTCTAAATTTACAAATTCCTGAGTTCTCTAATTCACACTTGATACTACTGGCAGAACTAGGGACCCTAGCACACCCCAACAAAGATCCCGGTTGCACCGACAAATGTGTGCAAACTTTTGACTGGTGATGTACGCGAATCTATTAATAATCTCAATTAGGCATGAAATAGTACATTAAATTGCAGAAGTCACAGAGTCTCGCGAAATGCGTAGTGGTGAAATAGTTAAAGTAACATTTTCTAATACGGTGCCCACGCATTGTTTCGTCGCGAGCGCTCTGCAAGCACGCGCCACACTGACTTCTAATAATACAGCGTATCGAGAGTACCAAAGAGAGACTCCCGCTACAACTTCCTGTATTTCGGTGTCAGTTACAAATCGTATGAAATATACGATACAGCGAGGCTCCCACGAATATCTAAATATCTTTAGTTAATTGTAATTTTATTTTATTCGACAATCCAACGGAAGAGAAGCTCCAGTTAGATATGATCATGGAGGAGAAACGGAAAAATAGTGCGACTCCCACGCTAAAGTACAAAGTTGCTTGTTCAGAGAAATTCGGCAGGTACAAACATTAAATCACAAACATTGAATACAACATATATATTGCACGAATAAATGTGTTAACTTTATATTTTTCGTATTATGTAAATGAATGTATTTAAAACATTATAGTGTTATACAGTTTGAACAAATTGTCAAAAGATTCCAGTAACCTTTCATGTGAATATCTTTTACTTTATTTATCTTTATATTATCTGTCGATTTTGAATTAAGTTGCAACATACATTGTATCCATAGAAAGTTCCAGTACTTAATTTTGTCTATAATCTGTTTGATAGAAAGATGTGTAAGATTATAAGAGCTGTGACTTACAATGATATGGACGTTAAAGTAACGATTTTTTAGATAAAGCATTACATTTCCGATATACATCGCGTATCTTATCACATTTCCAAAGATACTTGCAGGCAGCAAAAAATTTACAAGCAGGCGAAGTAATACTTCGGGAAAAACCGATCGCGGTTGGACCAATAACATCCAGCAATGATTACCTGTGTTTCGCGTGTTTACGTTTATTGCCTAAGCTCAAGAAAGGCACGCAATATGTTTGTTCCAAATGCAATATTGCACCTTTATGTGGCACTGCTTGCCAGGTAATAAAATTTAAAAATAAATTGTGGCTTTACCACAAACTTTGTGGTTGCAATTTCTAATCTAACAGAGTTCTAATTCAACATTGTCGAGCATTACACTTGTTAATTATCTTTACTTGGATATCAAGGTCCATTCTACTAATCAATACGATGATTAGCGCGGAAAGACTAGAAGGGGGGGTTCGTATTAGTCAGAAAACATTGAAAACATATGTATTAGAGTAGACACTCGTTATATTTAAGAGCGGGCAGGTGAAATTGTCAATATATTGGAACGGGTTACAAAAATTTGTTATGATGTAGCACGCGGGGTGTATTACGTGACTATACGGCACGTGACAATATGGCGCGTGGCAATATAACGCGTGGCGATACAGTGCGTGACGATTTAGGACGTAGCGATACGGCACGTGTTGATATAGCACATGACAATATGATACGTGGTGATATAGCGCGCTAAGATGTATCTTATAAAATGTACCGTAGAAGTGCTCTTGATTCAGTAAAGATGATATTTAATAAAAAAAAATATTAAAAATGAAAGTATGCGCACAAAATCCAAGATTATTAATTAAAATTCAAAAATTTAGGAACAACCGAAACATCACACATCCTACGAATGTGAAATATTTAAAACTAATGAGAATCTATCGGCGGATAACATAGAGACCCTCATTGGTATATTGTTACCTCTGAGATTGTGGCTAGTGAAACAAACAGATCCAGAATTATCGAAACGAATCGAATCAATGGAAGCACATATGGAAGAAAGAAGGAACACATCCGTATGGAGAGATAGAGAAACGAATGTCATAAATGTCAGTAAAAAATGAAGAATAAATTTGTTAATTTTTGATACCAAAAGCGTTTATTTAAATAGGTAATGAAAGCGTTGCACTTGATTCCTGAAGATGATACATCTATCCCGGAATATCTGCAACAGCTGTGCGGAATTCTGGATGTGAATACTTTTGAGCTGAGATCTCCGGGAGGTCTAGATGGGCTTCTTTTACGAGGTTTATACGTGGAAGCCTCCTTCATGGCTCACGATTGCAGAGGGAATACTCATCTCACAGTAGATGATCATTTTCAACTGACTGTATACGCTAGTATACCGATTAAAGAAGGCGAAGCAATTCTTTTTAATTATACATCGTCTCTTTTGGTACATGAATTTTCCATAATTACTTATTACAATGCTCTATTATTTCATCAAACTTTTAAATATCGGTACTTGTTGCTAACCAAAATGAATAATTTCAGAAAACCGTGCATGAAATTAAATTTAAATTTATTTATGATCATTAACTATTTCTATTTCGTTATCAGGGAACATTAGGTAGAAGAGAACACCTGCGAGGAGGAAAGTATTTCGAATGTGAATGTTCATTATGTAGCGATCCTTATGAAATGGGATCGTATATGAGTAGCATTTTGTGTCCACGATGTAGAAAAGGTTACATGGGAATTCGAACTCCTTTGACAATATACGCGTACGAAAAAAGTACAAAATGGCAATGTGATAAATGCAGAAGTTGCATCAGTGGTCGTCTTATAAGAGCTACCGTGAACATTACGAAAACATTGATTGATGATATGGATGATTACGATATCAAAGTTTGTACTTGCTTCGCAGTTTAAAAATTTATGCCAATACTTTTCAACGCTATAAAAATTATATTCCATCGATAATCGTTTACAGGGGATGGAAACTTTAACGAAAAAATTATTGGGATCCTTTCATCCAAATCATTACTTGATGCTGTCCTTGAAGCAGAAATTATTAGCCGCTTATAGGAAAGAAGTGACTACGCCAAATCCTCCGAAAAAAATTATGCAACGAATGTTGGATGCGTGTAGAGAAATGTACAACGTATTGGAAATAGTCGAACCAGGGATATCTCGATTGAAAGGTAAATTTTAATAGCTATCAAAATTACTTGCAATATCGCTATGGATATTGATAACAATGTTCAATGTCCAAATACGTGATATTGCGGGATTGATGTCACCATTTTACAGCACTTAAAATACGTAGCCTGAAGAATTTAAAATTTGTCTCCTTAAAATTTAGTTAAAAATAATACGATTAGTTTATAAATATAAATGAATGTTTTCAGGAATAATGTTGTATGAAATGCACTTACCATTAGTGTTGCTGGCAAATCGTGCGTATTCTGCTCGAGAAATTTCTTCAACGGAACTGGCTTCGCGCCTTGAAGAAGCCGGTAGTCTTCTGAAGAAATCCTTGACGATGCTTCTTCTAGAACCAATGGACACGCCTGAAGGGAAACTGGCTAAACGAGCTCTGCAAGAATTAAAAATGTTAAATCAAAATATAGCCGATGTTAAAACTATTATAACAGTTGATGCGAAACATGGCCATGATAAGAAGAAACCGCAGAGAAGTAAATCCGCTAAGAATAAGTAAACACGATAAGCTTAAATTAAATAAACTGCGTTGGTTACTTATGCGTGTCACGAGAATGTCTGTTGCTGTGTACAATATTAACAATAATGATTCTTGCATAAAATGATACGTAGAAATTTATTTTTTATTATTTGAATGAATCTTACAGTATCATACAATAATGATGCAATCCCTTGTAATCTGTTTTGCAAGAGAATGTAGTAGCTAAATGGCAAGAATTCCTTTTGCGGATATTTACACTTTCCGCTCTGAGTACTTTATAATCTACGGCAATACGCATGCGCTTTCATGGCGACAGTGGTACGAAATGACCGTATTCAGCGTACAAAAAATTTCATGATTTCCAATTCTTGCGGATTGCAGAAAATTCCATTCTTAGGTGAAATACTTTATGTTCAATATTTATATATTCTATGATTATATTAAAAAACCTGGATACAATATTTCTTCCGTCGTGTATATTTATTATATCATTGGTTCTCGTTGTTCGTATATTTTTTTCACTGTGTATATGAGTACGAAACAGAAACACGTGTGTAGAAGAGCATCACATTTGTGACATATCGCAATTAATTATTATATTCTCCCACGTAACAGAATATAAAGTGTATGATACTTCATGTGTGCATAACGCTTCAAATTTTGTTCAAACTTTGATACTGAAGTTTGGACTGAATCGATATACGAAATATCGACAATATCGGTACAATATCGTCTGTAGCTATCACTAGATGGTGTTGTTTGAATTTTAGTCAGTGGTACAGCTGGCAGAAAAATTGAATCTGTACAATATAGTTTTCTAATATTTATGTAAGTTTTTTGTATTTGTTGTTTACTTGAGCTTCGTAGAAATTTGGTTAAAATGTATTTGAAAACTTAAGAAATAACATCATAAGATCAAAAATATGCTAATATTTGTATCTTACAATGAATTAGGTTAACCGTATGATAAGAATTTTTGCACATCACAAATTTGTATTTTTATTTAGATTTTATGAAGCATGTCTGCAGATAAAAAGGTTGTACTAGTAACTGGTGGGACAGGATTGGTTGGTAAAGCTATTCAAAATATTATTGAAAAGAATGAAAATGAAAATGAAAGGTGGATATTTGTAGGTTCTAAAGATGCAGATTTATGGTAATTTGTTATTTTGCTGTTAATGGTTAACAGATTAATGTTATGATCAAATTAAACAAGGTGTTTACATTTTCAGTGATAAAGAAAGTACAAAAAAATTATTTGAGAAGCACAAGCCTACGCATGTTATTCATTTGGCTGCTATGGTTGGTGGTTTGTTTCATAACATGAAGCATAATCTGGATTTTTTGGTAACTAATATTAATTTAAGGTATGTTATTATATTATTATAAAATTAACCAAAATAGATGTTGTACAATTTTAGCGTAAAAATATTCATATGAATGATAATGTATTACAAACTGCTCATGAAAATGATGTTGTCAAAGTTATTTCATGCTTGTCAACTTGTATATTTCCTGATAAAACAACATATCCTATTGATGAATCCATGGTAATGTTATAATAATCATTTAAAGTTTTCTTCAATATTTCCTTATATTATTATCTTGCTTGTTTATTTTTTCAGGTTCATAATGGACCACCTCATCCATCAAACTATGGCTACAGTTATGCTAAACGTCTTATAGATATACAAAATAGAGGTTACTATGAACAACATGGTAGACTTTACACAAGTATTATTCCTTGTAATGTATTTGGACCAAATGATAATTTTCATCCCGAAGCCAGTCATGTTATACCAGGTTTAATGCGAAGACTTTATGATCTGATCAAAGATGGTATAAAATATTTCTTTTGAATTCTTAAAAGTTTTTCATTATTTTATATGATTGTTTAGACTTGATACATGTTTTCATATATATCTTTTTGTTTTTCCAGGAAACACAGAAGATAAAGTATTTACTATTTTAGGTTCTGGAAAGCCTTTACGACAATTCATTTATAGTTTGGACTTAGCTAAGTTAATAATATGGGTGTTAAGAGAGTATAATTCTGTGGAACCAATTATATTATCAGGTATATAAAAAATATGCAGATATAATTAATATATACAAAGTTATTCCTGGTCATTAAATTATACATTTTTATAACAAATAGTTGATGAGACTCAGGAGGTCACAATATCCCAAGTAGCTGAAGCAATTGCAAAGGCCTTTAATTTCAAAGGAAAGTTAGTATACGATACTTCTGCAGCTGATGGACAATATAAAAAAACGGCAAGCAATGCAAAGCTACGAAAATATTTACCAGACTTTCAATTCACACCATTCAATCAAGCCATTCAAGAAACTGTTGATTGGTATATAAAAAACTACGATCATGCACGAAACTAAAGGATGTTATTTAAATATTCCATTTACAATAATTTTGGCTGTGTGAAAGTAAGCAAAATTTATTATTTAGTTAAATTTATCTTAAGATTTATGCAATATCAAAATATAATTTTATCTATTTTAAGATTTAGGAAAATAATTCATTGAATAACATATAACTGCATTTTTAGTTATTTATGCAATTATTTAAATATTTACGTAATAGGTAATTAATAACGTGTTATCTAAGCCATATGTTACTTCCATTAGTATACTTTAAAGAATGAAAGTAGGCATTAAACAGATGTTATTAATATAATAAAATATATTTTTAGAAAAATCTTCTATAAATATCAGATACTTTCTTCACACTGTAAATTTTCTAAAACTTACTTATCCTAAGATTGTTAAGTAAAAAAATACATATTTTCCTTTAAACTTGTTGGAATTTTAATTTCAAACCTTTTATAGTACTCATTTTTATCATATCCAAAAACAAAATTTGAAAGATCCACTATCTCGTGATTCATTACATCCATAGATAGTTATCGATCAAAGTAAATAGATAACTGTTAGTTGTTTACTTGACCTTTAAACTGATTATATCTCTATTTATTGTATGACGAATTCCGGTCATTGGTCATTTAATAACATACAAACATAACAAAGTATATAATATTTCTATGATATACTTGAGTGTCTTATATTATTTTATCAATAATTGCGATTGCTGTCTAGGCATGCAAGCCTTTCAAGAATTTCTCAGATCACTTCAAATAAGATAAAATGAAAAGCTAGTTCCCATTTCTCTAATTGAAAATTACTTAAGTATAGTCGTGTTTGATATCATTTTTCTCGTACGGATTTCAGCAATCCGATTAAAACGATTTTGTACCTGCAGTACGAAAAGTATGGACCTAATATCTTTTATTTCGATATATTAGCATAAAGTCATCGTCAATGAGATATTTAAATGACATATTCGGAGCAGCACCAGAAATTGATTGCAATGTTCGATGATTGCTAATTGGGCATATTTTGTGACCACCAACAATAATCGGTTAGTTGCACAATATAAATATATCTTTCTGATAAGAAAAGAATCAAAGGGCAAAGATGCTCGAAGCTTTTGTTAGCTGAACGAAGCAAGATTGGTTCGTCAGTGATGTCCGCGACGACTGTCACGGTGAACGCTGGAGAAGCGTCGTCGGAGCGACGCAGCGTCTGCCGCACAGGAGGCGTCGCGACGCACGCGCGTTTATCAATATAAATTGAGCGCCCCTTAGAACCGTGGAAGGTGCACGGTGGCTTAAATTCGGTGCTCAGTCGCGCTCGAGGTGGCTCACCTCGACGATCGCGTAACATTCGTGTTTTTTATTACGATGCATTTGCGCTCAAGACGCGATGGTTTTTTCGGCACGTGGTGCACCTTCGACGAGAATAAAATATACGATATTCTGACAGGATTACGCAACAGTGAGATCTTCTTTTGAAAGGAGAAACAATGATAGGAGTGAACAGACACGCGTTGCGGTATCGGAAACGGTAACGCCGGTCGACCAGCTACACCGGGGAAAGTCTGCCTTTAAAATGCTAGAATTTTTCGAATGATACGCGAGAAAAGAATCCGTACGATTCCTCTCCAGATTCTGTACCGTTCGATGAAACACGGAGGATGTAATTTAAGAAAACGCGTTACAGAAAGACCGAACAGTCTTATGACTTCAAGTCGTTCGATTGCGATAAAACTACTTGCTGTGTGTTCGAGAGTAAAATGCCGTGGCACGTGTTAACTGTTTTAGTTTCGTTAGCGAGTTTCATGACAGAAAAGTGTTCCGATGAACGTCGCGAACGATACAAATAATAGGATGAACACTGAGAATAAGAGTGATACGATTTCCACTGAATTAAATTGTAATCTGTTAATCGTTACATCGAAGAAACGCATTAGCTGACGAGCATTAAGGGCTCTGTGCTCCCAGTAAGTAGTTAGTATCACTATTTGGGGAGACGTTGATAATTTAATCAGTATTGATTGGAAGTTCAGACGCGGAGTCACATTAGCGATTAAGACCAATTTTAAAATATATGTTCCTTTTTTTGTCCTAAACGAGTTTACTTAATTTTTATAAAGATCATACAGAAGAAATTATTTCTTGAAGGTTATCGTTTTAACCTTCAAAGAAGAGAAAGAATTTGGGTCTTCCAAAAATTCTTTCCATAAAAATATATTTTGTAATTAATTTTAATATACAGTCATAACTGTACACGGCATTGACATGCCTGAAAATAAATATTTAAATAAATTGTTTGCAAAGAATCGATTATTTTGAAACAATTAGCGTCCCAAACTCAGTATTTGTTTTAACATTTTACTTTCGAAAGAACCATGATTCGAGTAGCTACAAAGTTACATCACTTCCCTTTGGAAGTCCATTCGCAATGGACAATGAGAACTTTCTTGATCTTGCAATTCACTCGCTAGATTTCATTCACGTAACCTAAACGAGTTTCTGGGAACGTGGTAGAAATGTTTCGCCCCTCGTGGTCCTAGTTGGATAAAAAACCAGAAGTTTCTAGCTCGCAGATAAGAGGGATGATTTCAGGAACGTTTCACTACTTAAAAGTTTCAACGATCTCTCAAAGTTCTAGCAAGTTTGAATTTCTTACGTGCGAAATTATTTCACTCGAAAGGAACCAAGTAATCAAGCATTGGCGTAAGTAGGTAAAATCCCCAGGACTGATCTGGGTCCCTTAGATTGCAGGTTGACCTCTTTTAAATATGACTATATGCACACCGCGTGGCGATCCAAAATTAGCCTTTTTAAAAATGCTATACACTAATGTAATTAACGAGATTAAATTCAGCTCAGTTCTTTTTACTTTTCGCTATACAATTAAAAAATTCTAGTTCCAGTTCATTTTTGGAGTAATTATTATTACATTTTTCGCATCCAGCGGAACAGTTTCTACTCTTCATTGTTCTACAACGCTTATTCTTCTCCAGAGGACGACTAAATAAAAACATAAAACCGTAATTCATAATGGATCCACAGAACAATGTCCTTTATAACGGATGAACCATTCATTAACTTCGTCTTGAGTACTAAAATAAAAGAAGAAAAATTCATGGAATCGTTAATTGAAAAGTATCAACGTTCTGTTGAAAAACGCCACAGGATTTGAAAACTATTTAGCAACTAATTTCACTACTGTGTAATATTTCCATTATTAGCAAAGTCAAGAAGTCTAGTACTGACAAAAATCCTAGTTACGCCAATGTGAATCTTTCTAACGAATCAAGCAAACGAATTCCTAATAATATTACTGATAGATTTTAATATAAATTCAAGCCTGATCCACACATGGATGTCCTGGCAGTCAACGCGCTAAACAAAGTTCAAGAACAGAGGGTTAACCAAGAAAGAGATCATAGATACTTGGCCTCCTATAAAACGCACGAATGTAACATAGAACTATCGCAGTCGTCGCAGATATGCATACACCAGTAGTCACCGCGTTGCATACATGATTTATCGTATTAATTACGGAATTCGTCTTCCTCTCGCGTCGAGTTCGACGCGTTATCACACAATGTCCTCGAAGAAACCAGTGAGATAATCGTGTCTGTGTCGCCAGATAATTTGTGAGTCAATGCACGCTGACGGACGACAAAGTTGACGAAGAAACCGAGAAAGACGGTTACGTAGACAATTATATTTCGTTAACGTCAGTGGAACGCGATGCTCGTGATCTCGAGGACGGTGCACCGCGTTTAGATCACGTTCGTTCAAGTAAAATACCGCGAGGGCGGTTCGCAATCGAGTCTGCCCGCGAAGAGGATGGAGAAGACCCGGGGTTGGCTGGATGAAAGTGACGGAAATGCAGGTCGCGGAACGCGACGACGACCTCGATCAGATAAACGACGATCGTGTCGAGTACCGAAGAGGTTTCGGAGCAAGGGCCAAGTTCGCGTCAGCCGGTGATTCGAGGACGAAAAGCCGGTGCCTCGAGTTCTCATCGACCTCGTGAGCGAGCACTTTAGCCGATTGAATGGAAGAATTGACACGGAGGAGAAGAGATGCCTGGTATCGTGGTATTCCGACGACGGTGGAGCGTCGGCAGCGACGACCTTGTTGTACCCGGCGCTTTCCTGTTCATCCTGCATCTGATATGGTGAGTGAACATACCTATAACCGACATTAATAACGGGATCTCGATCAATCGCTTTGTAACGCCAGCCATCGTTATTTTCAGCAGTTTCAAGCATTTTCAACGATAGGATATATCACACGTCAGAGAGATGTCCTTTTTATTTATAGAAGCTCCTTAAATATAGGGTACGTCCACGGCATGATTCCGCGTGACCTACATTTTAGGCATCCATCCATCCATACCGACGTTGCGTATTTCGATCATACTTACTTGGGATGTGCGGATAATCGACTGTATCTTCAATCGCAGCTGTCGAGTTTGGTCGGAAAAAAGTGCGGGTATTAGGGCATTTCCGTTCGATATCGTATACTTCAAAATCCGTTCAAGCCCACCGAATTTGCTTCGATTTCATTAGCACTGCAAACAATGAAAAGTTTTCTACATTTAAAAATTTAAACATTTTCGTGTTTTCAAATTTCAAATTTTAAGTTGAAAAGTTTATTGTGTAAAAATTTGATATATGAAAGTTTCAAATTCAGAAATGAAAAATTTAGAAGTTTACGAATTTAAAACTTCCAAATTTACAAATCAACCAATTTTCGAAGTTAAAACATGTAGAAATCCACTTGATATTGCAAGAACTTGTTCGAGCTCTTTCGATTTTCTCCGGCTTTACTCGAATGTAATATGTATAACTGCCCGAAACAGTCTACATACGTATCACGGGTACCCGTTGGGATTTGCCTAAGTTAACCCGACCCGACGACAGCCCGAAATGTCAAGTTACCCTCACATTCCTGTTTGACACAGATATTCTCAGAATACGTAATTTCCGTCCTTTAATTGCCGCTCGAAATGCGATGATTGATCCGAGAGTCTGCAAGGCCACTTACATTACGCGTTGTTGCTACGCGGCTTTCGAATACGAGTACAAAATTGGACGATTTATTATATAACATGTAATTAAGCGTGATTAGTTGTACAGTGACAAAATTAGAGAAGGACAAAGATAGAGAGAGAGAGAAATTTTAATTATATCCTCAAGTTTCTCTGGCGATGTTATCCAACTTCGGGGTTTTAGTTCAATTTCAGCTGCTTCAGCCATAGAACGGAAATTATGAGACAATGATAAATTGTACAGATCCACCGGTTGCGCTACAAATTAAGCGCTTTAAATTTATATTTTTACTTTCGTTTAGTTAGCATTTCAATGCTTAATTACTGCTTGTTAAGAAATTTTAATGAATCATGTTCTATGCTGGGTTGAAAGCTAAATTCCTCGCGTTTTACCTGAAATCGTATTTACAAAATTATTTATTAAAATTCGACATAAAATAATTCTGGATCCGAGTAAACATCGTTCGGATTAATAATATTTTGCCGTATTTCTGGTCACTTCCCAATATCTCTGTGATAAAATTCGGATGCGACTCTAAAAATACAGTCAGCAGGTTTAATATTGATATTTCTTTATCTCGTATTTTTCTTGTATCAACAAGCAAATGCATTTCGTCTAAAGTGTTATAATTTGTTGCGTGATTAGAGTAGATTATTAGTCGTCGATATCACGGGCTTATTATTAGCGATGATCAAAGGGTAGTTTTCGTGTCGCGAGCAAGACGGTTCGTGTTCGTAAGTCTTAGCTTCGGAAAATCGTTAACGAACGTGGCAAATGACCCGGGAAAGAGACGAAGCGAGAGAGAAATTGGCGATCGTCCATTTCATTTTCGTTATCCCTGTAAACTTGTGTCTTTCGATACGTCAATGCTGGAACATGGTTTCCCTCGTGTTTTCTTTCACAAGGGACAACACAGTCGATAAAATTTCAATTAAAACAACGTCTGGCCATTGTTGACGATTCGACGGTTCTTTCAACGAATGTACAACCAATTTTCTAGTTTTATCGCATCGCGTATCGTTCACGAGCTTGTTGAATTTTATCTCGAAAAGTTACAATTTTATTGTCACTCGAAAATTGATGCTCCGATGCACACTGTTATCGTGCGACGCAATTAAAATTATTTTTATCGTTCCAATAGTTACAATACTTTTTTTGATTAAAAAAGAGCGGATGAAATACTCAGATATTAAAAATTAACATGGATGAAATAAGCAATTGAATTGTTTTCCTTTTTAAATTTTTTGAAAATTGAATTACCCACTAGGTTAGTTTAATATTTTACCGCCATTATTGAAAATGGCGGGAAATCATTTCCAAACACTCTGACGTTTCGTTAATGGGTAATTGTACTTTATCAAATATTCTTCTACATACAGAAAACTTTAATGCTCCATTTCAAACAGAATTAATAAAAATCTCAATACTATTCATTTCCTTACCTGTACAAAGAGAAGTTCCGAATACTTCCTGTAGCTCTATTACCTCCTCCGCACCACTGTACACATTTAAAGATTTCGTATTTCATTTAAAGTTACATTCCTGTGCACTCAACCTTCTTAATGTTATATATTTTGTACTATAAAATGGTTCCAAAGAAGAATCGTCTTAGAATCGTCTTGATCTGTATTGGGATCCAAACTTCCCTCCAAATTTTTCCCTTCGCCATGAATCAACGGCGTCTATGCATATAGTTTCGTCCCACGTATCTCCATTCAGTCCATCTGTAACCGCCGACGAGTCACGAAGTGCGACGAGTCGAGCCGGTCGTGTTCGTTCAGTAAACGAACGTGCGTTGGTCGGTCGGCACGTTTGTCGTGTAGTTGGTGCCGGTATAGGTTATGTCACGGTGTGTGGGTGGTGTTTTTTCTCGAAAACGAGGACGATTATTTGATCGAACCTCTCAAAAATCGTCCGGAAAATGCCGGGTCTCATCGCGTTTGGCAGGCGTTGGCGAGTCGGCAGCGATGACCTGCTCTTTCCAGGCGTCACCTTCGCTTGTTTTCATGCGTTCGAGTGAGTACGAAATAATACACTAAACAGATGTAGTTTGTTGTTGAGTTGTCACAGTAAGACAAACGGGAAAGAAGATGTATATTGACAGGTATCGTTTCATTACAGTCAGTTACAATTAATCATTGAAATGATAGTATATATACTGTACATTAGAATGTACAGTAAAATCAACAGCTTTTCTTTTTGTATTAGATAGAGGATTATTTATAGTATTTCACTTGTGAATCTCTCGAGTTTCACTTGAGAGTTTAATGTACGCGGTAGAATTTTCTAGATGTTATTAGTGCTAATACTAATAAATTTGAATAATGTCTGAATTCCTTAGTTTGAAAATTGGAATATTTAACCATTTTTTAATTTGGAAATTTGAAAGTTTGACGATAACAGTCTTGAAGTATTAATAAGTATATACAATGTATATACGTACTGTGATAAAACATGATACTCTGTGTAATGTACTTATCTTCTTAATCCACTGTTATTTGATTAAGCAAATACGTTAGTTTTTCTTATCTGTTGACATTTATCAATGAATAATGTGGTGTGCAACTCAGTGCGTACATAAACATGTAGGTATATTTACCGTGCGCAGTAGTGATCAATGTTTACGACACTCGAAAGTTCGCGTCAAAATTAAAAGGGGAATAATGAGCGCAGTTTGCTCCACGTCGGCTTAATGAATTTGAATATTCGTTTTTTCAATAAAATTGTAATATTTATTTTTAACCAAAGTTTCCAAGAACTGATTCATGTATTATATAAATATTATTGTTTCTTAATCGCGGCACGTGTATAATTTCAAGTGTTACACAATAATGTAAATATCAGTAACGATCGTTGTAGTCACGTGAATGTTCAGAATGTTATAAATGTTCCATATGCCATTATAATGACTACGTACTGTTTCACTGAAGAATCCACATATATTGATTGATATGAAATGTCACGTAGAATAAAGTAAAGTGGATACGAACGATCATCGAATGAAATAATTACGCGATTCTGGCATTAAAAGTCCGAGATGCGTCACTAACAATCTGACCAGCTATATAAACTCGTCAATGTGGGACGGCATTACTGATATAAAGTTATCACAAGCGGATTACGGTAGAGTGTATCGTAGCGTATGACAACATTCGGATTACATATGTACTTTGCTAGAATATCATCTAATTTGCGGTTGCAGATAGGTATAAAGTTTATTTTGACGGACAATTAAAATATTATATATAATTTTAAATGTTTTGCGCGTATAAAATATTTATTATTTAGAATAGGAACTTGGGAAATAGGGAATTTGTGAAATTGGAATTTGGGGAATTTGGAATTGAGGGAATTTGGAGTTTGGGGGATTTGGAATTGGGGGAATTTGGGGGATTTGGAATTTGGGGAATTTGGAATTTGGGGGATTTGGAATTGGGGCAATTTGGGGGATTTGAAATTGGGGGAATTTGGAATTTGGGGGATTTGGAATTGGGGGAATTTGGAATTTAAGGAATTTGGAATTTCGGGAATTTGGAATTTGGGGGATTTGGAATTAGGGGAATTTGGAATTTGGGGGATTTGGAATTGGGGGAATTTGCAATTTGGGGAATTTAGAATTTGGGGAATTTGGAATTTGGGGGATTTGGAATTGGGGGATTTGGAATTGGGGGATTTGGAATTGGGGGAATTTGGAATTGGGGGAATTTGAAATTTGGGGAATTTAGAATTTGGGGAATTTGAGATTTGAGGAATTTGGAATTGGGGGAATTTGGGATTTGGGGGATTTGGAATTGGGGGAATTTGCAATTTGGAGAATTTAGAATTTGGGGAATTTGAGATTTGGGGAATTTGGAATTTGGGGGATTTGGAATTGGGGGAATTTGGAATTTGGGGAATTTGGAATTGGGGGAATTTAGAATTTGGGGAATTTGAAATTCGGGGGATTTGGTAAATGTAACAGTTTAGACTCGAAACAGTAATCTTGGCGACACAACGAAAACCATCACTCAAGCAGAATGCGATAATCTTCCATTACCTCTTACAACGTTTCTTACTTTCTTAACAAGGTTCTTAGGAACGTCGTTCCATGGGGTTACTTTGAGACGATAAATAGATTTAGCGCGAACTTGTTGGGTTTCCTTGGAGAACGGCAAACCGTCGCAAAAAGCACGAGTACCGGTTTCAACGCAATGCAATTTCCTCCTCTTTTTTTTGGCGGGAAACTTTCTGTCTTTCCTTTTGCTCGATGAAAAATTCATGAAAATGGGCCAAAGTGAACGCACACGTTTGAAGGGCGATTAAATTTCAAATTCGTCAGGGTTGTCGAGGGCCCTTCATCGCCGCCAGTAACTATGTAAATTCTAGGAGAAAACGCTCGTGACATTGAAGGGAGGCCGATAAATCTACTGTAGTGCATGCTTTGTTCTTGCATCTAGGTGAATGTACGACCTTTTGCGAAGATCTTTAACCTTTAGGGATCCAAATTCGTATTCCCTGTTCTCAATAACGTGAATCTTTAAAGCTTGCCAAGTTACTCTCGGTCTATTAACTTTCGTTGGGGTTGCAAGTGTCTTCGTGCTACAAATTTAAAGCAGGGAGCAAAATGGGGTGAACGAAAAATTTTGTTAATTTTTAATAATAGACATCTTATAGATACATCTAGAAATAAAGATAAAAATATTAATTTGTTTATTTAAACTTTTGAGGTGCAATTCATAAATTCATCAGATAAAGGCGATTTCCGCTGTACAGTTGATTTCGTATAAATACTTTCTTCACCGAAAGGAAAGTAATAAACTACTTATCAGACTACGAACGTTGTACTATTACCAAATAAAGGCGTGAAAAAATGTTTCGACATAAAAGTACATAAATAACGTGCTAGATTAGCAAATTCAATATCGATTTTTTTCGTTTATGATACCGGATATTGCATGGAATTGGAATTCTCGATAACATCTTTTTTGTATATAATTTTTATTTATTTCGTATACCAGTAAATGGAAATTTAGCTTCTATTAGTATCGTGGTGGTTTTACTCTTACGCTCATCGCCACTAGACGGCGCATAAGACCGAGACTTGACTTTCTCGCTAGTACTCAACTTCCTCTTGATACAAATAGTTCATGTCCATCCCTTCCATACATCCCCGTGTCTAAAGTAAGAGTCTCAATAGGTCCCAATCTTAGGTTGGAATTTAGGGAATTTGGAATTTGGGGAATTTGGAATTTGGGGGATTTGGAATTTGGGGAATTTGAAATTTGGGGGATTTGGAATTGGGGAATTAGGAATTTGGGGAATTTGGAATTTGGGGAATTTGGAATTGGGGAATTTGGAATTTGGGGGATTTGGGGTCCCCATCCTCGCTGAGAGTGATTTATGATGGCCCTAAAGTGACTCTGCCCATCGTCAGTTAATTCGCTCGCTCTTATTAAGTCAAAGGGTTAAACAGTTAATCGAATGATTGCATCTTCAAAATTAAACGAAACGTTAAAAATCGATCGTTAGAAGGCAATGTATTGAATCTTTATTAATTACCGGAAGATTCAATTGTCATCGTTAACATCAGCAGTCATCGATTTCAAGAATCCGCTCCAACGTGACGGAAATTCTCTGCAGGTGATAATCTCAATAGTTTCACGTTTGTCGCACTTTAATCGCTGGCTCATCGATACACGCGTGTTGAAAGTCCAATCGGAAGTTTGAATCAGAATTAGATGACTTGTAATTCCGAGTGTCGGCTATATGAATCGAGTTCATTGTTATCGAAGTTAGCACGTGTAACACGTGAGGGAACGGAACTTCCTATCAGGTATACAGAGGCTGAGGGGATTTATTAGACTATGGTCCGACAAAGTTCGAACTTTAATCAAGGGAGAGAGAGTTGGATCTCCTTGTTCAATACCGCTTGACTTATTATAATCTCATCCTGCAAGCCAGTGAATGCGAACAAGGATATTGGTTAATCGGATCCTTGAATGAGTAGATTAGTTTCCTTTTTTCAATTAAGATCTTTGCTACTTGTCGGAGGCTGATCAGTCACCGCTGATGGTGTCACTAGTTTAATCTCATCAAATAGTTAAGGGAACGTTCACTCTAATTATGTCCAATTTTACTGTCCGTCGGAATGAAAATGGACGTTTATAATGAGACAAAACGATCGATTTTCGAATTTTACCTTACAGGTTGTACTAGCATAATGGTATTAGTTGTTTCATTATGTCAAATGTCCATGACTAGTGTTTGATGTCTTATGTTATTAAAATTGGGGATGTAGAGATTTGGGATGTAGGATTTTGGAATCTAGGTATAGGGGTTGAAGGGATTCTGGATGTAGAGATTTGGGGCGTAGGGAATTGGGATATAGAGACTTGGGACGTAGGGAATTGGGACATAGGTATTCGGAGCGATGGTACTCGGAACGTAGGTATTCGGACGTAGGTATTCGGAGCGTTGGGATTCGGAGCGTGGACATTCGGAGCGTAGATATTCGGAGCGTGGATATTCGGAGCGTGGATATTCGGGACGTAGATATTCGGGATGTAGGTATTCGGAGCGTAGGTATTTGTAGCGTTGGTATTCGGAGCGTGGGTATTCGAAACGTAGGTATTCGGAGCGCGGACATTCGGAGCGTAGATATTCGGAGCGTGGATATTCGGAGCGTAGATATTCGGAGCGTGGATATTCGGGATGTAGGTATTCGGAGCGTAGGTATTTGTAGCGTTGGTATTCGGAGCGTGGGTATTCGAAACGTAGGTATTCGGAGCGTTGGGATTCGGAGCGTAGATATTCGGAACGTGGATATTCGGAGCGTAGATATTCGGAGCGTGGATATTCGGGACGTAGGTATTCGGAGCGTAGGTATTTGTAGCGTTGGTATTCGGAGCGTTGGTATTCGGAGCGTTGAGATTCGGAGCGTTGGGATTCGGAGCGTAGATATTCGGAGCGTGGATATTCGGTGCATGGATATTCGGAGCGTGGATATTCGGAACGTAGGTATTTGTAGCGTTGGTATTCGGAGCGTTGGGATTCGGAGCGTTCGTATTCGGAGCGTAGGTATTCGGAACGTAGGTATTTGGAACGTAGGTATTCGGAGCGTGGACATTCGGAGCGTGGACATTCGGAGCGTAGATATTCGGAGCGTGGATATTCGGAACGTAGGTATTCGGAGCGTGGATATTCGGAACGTATGTAATCGGGACGTAGGGACTTGAGACATAGATACTCGAAACACAGAACTTCGAGATACAGGAATTCGGAACATAAAACATTGCGAACCACACATTCAAATATACATACAGAGTTTCAGAACACAGGAATTCCTGATGTTGGAATATCATACGCCTTACATGATCAAGCATCATATAACTCCGCGATGTATCAACTACTTATGACGTCACACATTACATGGTTACCCAACATGAATTCCACTTGCAATTTCTTGAGTTATTTTGTGGGCGTTAAATAAACAGCACACGATGTCTATTAGTATAAGTTTAATGTAATATCGAACTGATTAACACGGATGAATTCTGCACGTGCATATTGCAACGTGTATCGCACGCGAAGAGAGAACGGAAGTAGGAAGAACAAAAGAACGCACTGACCGAAAGAGGCCTCGGCGGGAGTACATAATTCGCGCGCACTTTGAATCCATTTTCAATACAGTTAACATATTAAGTATGCATAATTAATTTCTCAGCTTTCTACTTCATATCTCAATATGATATTTATCAATGATATACAGAATTTTCTGTTTTGCTTCGTTGTTTAATTATCCATCCGCGATGTTAATAATTCTTGTCGTGTCCAGAGCTACTTATTAAACATCTGTTTTCACCGCGGAAGTTCATGCGTTGGCGAAACATGCTTACAAGCTATAAAATATATTCGAAACGGTTGGATTGTTAGAACTGCTATTTATAATTCTGAGAAACCATTGAAATTGAAATGAGGTACGGTAAAATTAGAATTAGAACTTTTCAGGTTTTAACTTCGGTTTCTAGTTACTCGATAATTGTAGGCATACTTGTTATATTGTTACTGTCTACAATATTTAATATAATGTTTATTCTGTTTAAATTACCTTTTTGACTGTGTCTTTTAGACGTTATTAGTCTCACTGGTTGATACTTAATTTTTTTTCATTTATTTAATATTTTCGAATGACAGACTTTTTATTTAGAAAAGATATTTACACGAAGGTCGGTGTGGGTAAATATAGGTGAAAGTGTTAATATAAATATTCAGCTTTCGTATATTTTGTCAGGAAATAATATTCTGCTAAACAGAGCTTGTTCCGTTGTTAGATATCTGATTTCATCATTCACGACTGATTTCTATTAAATCTGAAAATAAATTACCACGGTTTGTAACATCTATATACTAATATCATTGTGTAGAGAATATTATTGCGCATTACTATTTCGAGTACAACGTTAATAACTCAGAATATTCCGAATATCTATGTTAATTATGCATCGCATTTACCGTAACGTCGGAATATATGCAAACTAATATGTACAGTATGCAAATTCTTGCAATACAAGTGTAATCGTATTAGCGTCGGGATAGTCACGTTAGTATAATTTCAACGCAATGTTTAAAACTATAGATAAACATGAAACTTAACAATTCTGTAGCCGTGCACGAAGAAGCTGTTATGTTTACATATCAAGTTGATTCACAGGTGTCTCGAATGAAACTAATACTTGAACAAATCTTCCACCGATTTGTAAACAGAGATTTTTAATATTGTCTTTTAATACTTCCGAGTTCTTTAATATTTTCATTCAAAGATATTTCGACTCAAAATTCAAATTCAAAGACATTCGAGTCGATCTAAAATGGGAATGAAACAAAATCGACGATTATTTTACCAAAATACTTCTTTCCACGCTTCTGCGAAAATATTTGATTTCACGTGTAAGTTCGAGTACAAACACGCGTTAGCATAATAATTTTTCCACTTCTATAATTTAGTGGAACGACTTGGCGCAATTCAACCGAATATTCTGGGAATATCCGGCACGATGCTACGGATCCTTTCTACGCTGCTTTTCATCAGTTCTCAGTTTCTCATTTTACGTGCACTCATGTACATTATGCCAGCGTAATGTTCGTAAACGCTGAATAGAACACAAAAAGTGGATAATAAATAGAACACGGTAAGAAAAACCCGTAAGCGGAGCAGTTTGGGGGATGGAGATACGGAGACTGTACAGTGTATTTCTGATACGAACTTTTTTGCGAATTTGAAAATTTACTGATTTGGAAAATTTATGAAATTCTGGAAATTTAGGGAAATTAGATAATTTGGGAAATTTGGAGAATTTTCGGAAAAATTTGTGTATTTAAGAATTTAGGGATTTGGGAGATTCAGAGAATTTTAGAAAATCTGGGTAATTTTGAGCAAATTCGGGCAATTTATAGGAATTTGTACATTTTGAGAATTGGAGAATTTGAAGTATTTGGGAAATTTGTAAGTTTGTAAATTTATAAATAATGCACATTAGTAATGTGCATTTGTAAGTGGTGTAAAAAGTGGTATAAAAAGATTTTATACTTTAGCAGTTTGTAACCTTGCAGACTTGCAGATTTGAACTTTGAAAAATGATCAAAGTTGGCGGTTGGGTATTTAAAGCTGTCGAATCGGAATTACAAAAATTTAGGGATTTTATATTTTACGAATGCAAAATTTTCAAGAATTTAATTTACTTAAAAATACTGACATGTACATAATTGATCTCCCAAAATCGAATACTCATAGCGCAAGCTCCTACAGTCTGTCCAAGAATTATCCAAAGAACGGCACCCAAACGCACATTCGAAACGCTGCGAAACGTAATTGTCCAAAGAGATAGAAAAATACAAGAGCCGTTGATTGGATTGAATACACCGTGATCGATTCGCACAGTTTTTATTCTATAAAGATCGCGCTTCTGTTCGTTGTTTTTATAGTTGTCCTAGATTAATCCATTCGATTTCGCCCGACTTTCTTTACGCGAGTTATTTCAGCAACAAACCAAACAATAGTTTTCGAGTTCGTATCGTACGCTCGCTCGTGTGCAAAGCCAGGTTACAAAAAGCGCACAGTTTCGGTTTGAGAAGGGAAAAATAAAGGAAACGTACGCGAAACAACAGAGGATTTCGATCGATCTCGGGGGCCAAAAAGACAAGCTCGTTGCGCACGGTTTCAGCCGCGTAACGCGCGTCAACACAATGCCGTTGAATGGGGACGAATATATAGGGTGAACCATAAATGATTCATAGTGAACGAAAGAGGGTGTATCGGACCATTCACGTGCTACTCGAGTGCACGCGTTACGTTCTGATGTATTGATCTACAACAACCACTTCCGTCACTGTTCTTTGCCGATTCTGGGAATAACAAAAACAAGACACGCAACGTGATATATATTATGGTGGGCGCGTTAAAATATTGCTTGGACACTTTGTCAGTTTTTTCTGTGTACGAATCGTGAACATTTTATTACCTGTGGAGTTGATGTAGGGAGGTTCGGATATTTGGAGATCGAATTTGGGGAGTGAGAAATTTGGGGTGGTGGTGATTTGGGAATATGAGAATTTGGGGTGCTAGAAATTTGGGATTTTAGAAATTTGGAGTGCAAGAGATTTGGGGTGCTAGGAATTTGGGGCGATAGAAATTTGGGATGTTAGAAATTTGGGGTGCTAGAAGTTCGGGGCGATAGAAATTTGGAATGTTAGAAATTTGGTGTGCTAGAAATTTGGGGTGCTAGGAATTTGGGGTGCTAGGAATTTGGGGTGACAGAAATTTGGGATGTTAGAAATTTGGGGTGCTAGAAATTTGGGGCGATAGAAATTTGGGATGTTAGAAATTCGGTGTGCTAGAAATTTGGGGTGCTAGGAATTTGGGGTGCTAGAAATTTGGGATGTTAGAAATTTAGGGTGCTAGAAATTTGGGGTGCTAGGAATTTGGGGCGATAGAAATTTGGGGTGTTAGAAATTTGGGGTGCTAGGAATTTGGGGCGATAGAAATTTGGGATGTTAGAAATTTAGGGTGCTAGAAATTTGGTATGGTAGAAATTTGGGGCGATAGAAATTTGGGATGTTAGAAATTTGGGGTGCTAGGAATTTGGGGCGATAGAAATTTGGGATGTTAGAAATTCGGTGTGCTAGAAATTTGGGGTGCTAGGAATTTGGGGTGCTAGAAATTTGGGATGTTAGAAATTTAGGGTGCTAGAAATTTGGGGTGCTAGGAATTTGGGGCGATAGAAATTTGGGGTGTTAGAAATTTGGGGTGCTAGGAATTTGGGGCGATAGAAATTTGGGATGTTAGAAATTTAGGGTGCTAGAAATTTGGTATGCTAGAAATTTGGGGCGATAGAAATTTGGGATGTTAGAAATTTGGGGTGCTAGGAATTTGGGGCGATAGAAATTTGGGATGTTAGAAATTCGGTGTGCTAGAAATTTGGGGTGCTAGGAATTTGGGGTGCTGGAAATTTGGGGTGCTAGGAATTTGGGGTGCTAGAAATTTGGGATGTTAGAAATTTGGAGTGGTAGAAATTTGGGGCGCTAGAAATTTGGAAATTTAGCAATTTGTGGTACATGACCTAAGTATGCAGGAACTTAGCTACATATAACTCCAATAACTTGTGAGTCTGCAAACTTATCATAGATTCATAATCGACAAGTCAACAAATTTGAGAATACAGCAAAAGACAAGGATTTATGAAGTGGAAGGTATAAACCGTAACATTTCACTTCGTCTGTGCAGAAGACTAATTCGATCAGTTAACCGAGGTGTAAATTCATTTGTAACGTTCAGTACATGTTGCTCTATTTTCGTTTGAATTAATTTAAATTTTAAACACATGAATAGCCCCCAAAGAAAAGCTTTATTTTTCTCAGTTTCAATGAGTCAGTATAAAAACAACGTGGACGAAATAGTTGTTTGTGAAGGGCAAACAAAGGTAGAGGAGAAAATTTCCGCTGCTTTCAATTCGAGAAGTTCGTCCAGTTTGCTGGTATTATTTCGAAGCTTAAAGGGGATCGTTTTAAAAGCGACTAACAAGGGAACATCCCGAAGTGTTAATTTACGATTTTAGTGAAAGTCGTGTGTGTTGTAGTAGTTGAAAAATGATTTAACACGTATTTTCGGTGGAAATAGTGTTGAAGTGGAGGTGAGAAGATGACCGGATTAAACTTTTTGGTGGCCCTGAGCTATTAACTCGGTAAAGGCCTTTGTAGAACAGTTACCAAGTATTTAACCAAATATACATATTTCACGCCCTTTACGAGAACGTTTATCACACTGTCCTTATTTAATGGGGAAATTTTCCAAATACCAAATTCCTCATATTCCAAATTTCCAAAATTCCAAATTCCTCAAGTTCAATATTCCTCAAATTCCAAATTCTTCAAATTCCAAATTCCTCAAATTCCAAATTCCTCAAGTTCCAAATTCCTCAAATTCCAAATTCCTCAAATTCCAAATTCCTCAAATTCCAAATTCCCCAAGTTCCAAATTTCCGAAATTCCAAATTCCTCAAATTCCAAATTTCCCAAATTCCAAATTCCTCAAATTCCTAATTTCCCAAGTTCTAAATTTCCCAAATTCCAAACTCCTCAAATTCCAAATTTCCCAAGTTCCAAATTTCCCAAATTCCAAATTCCTCAAATTCCAAATTCCTCAAATTCCAAATTCCTCAAATTCCAAATTCCCCAAGTTCCAAATTTCCTAAATTCCAAATTCCTCAAATTCCAAATTTCCCAAGTTCCAAATTTCCCAAATTCCAAATTCCTCAAATTCCAAATTCCTCAAATTCCAAATTCCTCAAATTCCAAATTCCTCAAATTCCAAATTCCTCAAATTCCAAATTCCTCAAATTCCAAATTCCTCAAATTCCAAATTCCCCAAGTTCCAAATTTCCTAAATTCCAAATTCCTCAAATTCCAAATTCCTCAAATTCCAAATTCCCCAAATACCAAATTCCCCAAATACCAAATTCCCCAAATACCAAATTCCTCAAGTTCCAAATTCCTCAAATTTCAAATTCCCCAAATTCCAAAATTCTCAAGCTACCAAAATACTTAAATTTCCAAAATTCTCAAGCTTCCAAAATTTTCAAATACCCAAATTTCTCAAATTCTACATACAAGACGCACCCAGTGCGTCATCGTATACGAAATAATTCATATGCAAGACAGCGTCATCATTCTTGCAATGCACTTGCATCGGTCTCGAATGCGTTACTGTTCAAGTATTCTAAATCGTGACGGCTTATAGGGATGGATTTATATTTAGCCACTTGCATATCGGAGAAAAAATAATATTCGATACACGTGCGTGTATTCTATCGAAGAAAGAGGATTTCATGCGATCGTGGCGGAGCTTTCACGGTCTGACTTCTTTCCGATGCTGCGTCAGCCTTTCATAGCTATCCACAACATTGTTTTAGAAAATGGTTCCGATACTCTTCTGGACATATATACTTGGGTAGCTTTATATATGTGAATCCGTAGCGTACATGTACATCTGTACTTTATATGTAGTATCTGCAGCAGTGCTGAGCAAACTTTATCACGATTAGAGTCATTTTATCTGCGAGAAATATCGAAGAACGATATATTTTAGTGACTGTAGTCGTATTTTATGTTTAGATGTATTAATATAGTATTAGTATTATACTAAAAGAAATGACATATGTATTTTGTCATGTTACAAGTAAAAAGAAGGATGAAAATTACGTCATATTCTCAAGCACCAATTTTGAACGTATTTTCTTTACCCTATCGTACTTTATCTCATAATTCAGGAAGACTATCTTTGAATGTCGTAAGAAGGGATGGTATCTCAAAGAAGGATGAAGACTAGCGTTTTAAGGGTTGAATTTCGATTCGTTCTTTTTGGACATCAAAAAGTCATCCAATGCAAAAGTAATCTGCTCCACGTCCAGAACTTTCGAAGGGAACGAAGCATTACAGTTGCGTTGGTATGCAGAGAACAAGCTCGTCGAATACGTGAATGTACAGGGTGATTCTCGGAACTGGGCCAAGCTATTACTCTTTAAGCTAAAGTTCTCGGTATCAGCCTGTACCACGTTCTGGACTATACACGTTGATTGATGTAACAAATAATTATTGTAGGAAATATACGTCTTACTCAGAATCAAGTCAGCTACCCCCCATTTCAGGGACCTATATTAGTTGTGAGACACCCTGTACATCAAAATATTTAACTAGTGGCGCATAGTGGCAATAGTGGCACATATGACCTTCTATCAGAGAATCAAACTTTCTTCAAATAGGTCAAAGTCCCTAGAAAAATTGTCAAACCCGATGGCTGAGAACCCTTATGAAAAATTAAAAAAGAACTCCTGTAAAAGATATGAAAGTTGTAGGAGATAAATCTTACGTTACCATATGAATAACCATATGTATCATTTGTCTTTATTTAACACGTTGACTGCCACACTAAAGTAATATTCAATTGCATCCAGTAGTGTTTTAATTCTTAACCAATTTTTTAAAATATTTGCACAATATCTTGTTACATTTATTTTCCATAGATTCATGTAATTAATGCGAGAATTTGCGGTTAGCAAAGTGAATAAATTGTTAAGAATATACATGTTAAATCGGTGTAGATACTCAAGTGTCACCCATATATGGGTGACGTGGCAGTCAACGTGTTAAGAAAGAGTAGTAACCTGTCCGTATGCTCAGAATCAGCCTGTACAGATATATCGAGTGTAATGAGTACCGCGTTCTTGGCTATGCACGATATCGGGACAAAATGCAGCATGTATGCAGCTCGTAATGGGTGGACGCGTAATAGTTGCGGCGCGTACACGCGTTTAACCGCGAATTCTCGGCGAGAATATTTCGCCGCGGGTGCATTTCATGATTTATGAAAACTCACGGCCTGGCTGAAAACGTAAATAGAACATCCACGACGAAAGACGGAATCTTGGCGAGAAAAAGGTGAACGCGACACACGTTTCACGCCAGTCTGCCAGAAACGACCGACTATCAAAGAGTTCGGGCGATCAAAAAATTTCGTCTTTTAACGGGATCGTTTGATGGAACGTATATAACTCGAGAACATCCTTCGGAGTTACGCCAGAGAGGAGTAATAAAACGGCGAAACTGATTAATCGTAAAAATGCAGGCTTCGTCCTGCGTAAAACGGAGCGCTCTTGTTTATATTCGGCATCGTGGTGAATGAAATTGTAGGATACGGAAATTAATCTTCATGGATTAATGGTAATGGATTAGGTAATGGTAATGGTAATGGTAATTCATAAAGGTTATGGTGATGACAAGAAACTCCGGACATTGTGATTCTTTTATATTGATATAATAGTAATTTGCATGAAAATTCCTGAGTGTCAGTGTCTCAGAGGTTTGACAAATTCGATAATCTTAAATTTGTCAAGTACCAAGGTTCCTAAATTGTTAAGTAACTCCGAAATTCTCAAAATCCCAAACTCCCAAAAAACTCTCTAAATCCCCCAACTATCAACTCTCTTTCAAAAATCCCCAATTTGCAAATCTGAATATCCAAAAAAGCTCCACCTTACTTGTCAATGTTATCAAAATTTCATTAATGCGGAAGAAACCGTGTAGTTTACATTTCACGCGCCACGAGGTTGGGTTCTCCCCAATATCTTGTTCGTTCGCATGATTCTTTCATATTACTGAAACGCTGGCCTGTTTCATATTTATTAATCCAATTTGCATCTAAGCAGCATATTATACCGGCGTTTCTCGCTTACTTTGTGTCTCCCAGCGCGAAATGTTGCACGCATATTAGTATGCATTGTTACACATTTCACCTGTGAAGACAAAGCGACGGAGCTTATGAAAATTTCCTGTAATATTCTCTTTTTTTTCTTGTTGATTAATGCCATTTGTTAAACGGAAAACCAGATGTTCCGTTTGCGTCGTAATTAGCTTATAATTATGGAAACGGAAAACAGGAAACAATGACAGGGTAATTGGTCCTTTGGTGAGTTTTACGAAATCTATTAGCAAGTCGATGTTGTGTTTGTCGCGGCAAACATGTTCCATAGTGTCAAGTAATTATTTCATTTATTATATATGTTTTGTTAGATTTATTATTCAAATTTGCGAATAATTGTGGGATGCCCTGAACTGATACTTTTGGAGAATTTTGGGACTTAGAAATTTTGAAAATTTTATGAATTTGGAGGTTTTGAAATTTGACTTAAGAAGTTTGAGACATTGAAAATTTAAGAATTTGTAGGTTTGGAAAATTTGGAGATAAGGAAATTGAGAATTGAGGGATTGGGAATTTGGCATTTGGGGAATTTGGAATTTGGGATTTGGGAAATTTGGAATTTGGGATTTGGGAAATTTGGGATTTGGGGAATTTGGGATCTGGGAAATTTGGGATTTGGGAAATTTTGGATTTGGAGACTTTGGGATCTGGGGAATTTGGGATTTGTGGAATTTGGGATTTATGGAATTTGGGAACTGGGGAATTTGGGATTTGTGGAATTTGGGAACTGGGGAATTTGGGATTTGTGGAATTTGGGAACTGGAGAATTTGGGATTTGGGGAATTTGGGATTTGTGGAATTTGGGAACTGGGGAATTTGGGATTTGGGGAATTTGGAATCTGGGAAATTTGGAATTTGGGGAATTTGGGATTTGTCGAATTTGGGATTTGTGGAATTTGGGAACTGGGGAATTTGTGATTTGTGGAATTTGGGAACTGGGGAATTTGGGATTTGGGGAATTTGAAGTCTAGGGAATTTGGGATCTGGAGAATGTCGGATCTGGGGAGTTTTGCGATGTAGGGAATTTTGAATTTGTGAAATTTGGGATCTTTGAGAATTTTTAAATTTGATAATTTGGAAGTTTAGAAATATGATAAATTCAAAAGATGAAAAATTGTGAACTTGGCAATTCTCAAATTCTACAATCGAAAACAACATATGTCTCCCGTTTACCGCGAAATTCGAATCGTAAAATCGTACCAAGTTATCTGCCACTTTCTGTTTTCCATCGCGATCAACAACGATTCCTGTAACTTTGTTCTCCTTTATCGGTGTTTGTTCTCGCAATGTCTGTTGTTTATAAAAGAGTATTTCGGGAATCTCGCGTGTTCTTTGTTACTACTGTATGGAGAAATCTTGTTGAACGTTCGTGAACTCGATTGAACAAGAATCATCTGTCCTGCGGTGGCACCAATCGCTATAATCGCTGTCTGTTAGCTATTATTACGGTTTATTAGAGCTTCAAGTAGCTTCGCGAACTAGGAGAGTTGCAGTAAATCGATAAAAATAATCTTGACCAGACTTCGACGATGCTCGATTAATCTTCAAATTAAATTACCGTCAAATTTACGAAATTAAAATGTCTTTTTACAAAAATATGTTCGAGACGAACCAATTAGACTTTTAAAATAAAAATACGAGAATAAAACGCAGTCGTTCTGAAAATAACATATTGCGTTTAATATGAACAAATATTTATTCAAATTAAAAGTTATCGGTTATTCTTGGAATAACATTGTTTTATTAGAAACTCTATATTTTCTTAGACTTTTAAGTAAGTTTAAGAAAATAAGTTTTAAATAAGTGTTAAAAATATGTATAACGAATAAAGAGACAGGTAATTTATTATCTTCAAATATTTTTATTTTATTTCAAATTTTATCCACTGCAGAGAGGAGCGAGATAATAGAGAGTACCTCTTTGTCCGATATCTTTGTTGCATCTTCCTTATTCTTTCCCCAGTGTTCATTGAAACCCATCTTGTATCTATCACCGGATGATTTATTTCGTGCAGTATTCTTTCACGAATTTTTGTTTCCTATTCTTTTGTACACTCTCGTAATAAATGTTTCGCGACACAAATTAACGATGTTGAATGTTACGAACGCCTCCACGAATTGTTCTAATTTTATTAAAAAATATTTGAACGATTTTGAGCGACAACGCGCGAAAGTTTCGTAACGTGGACCGTCATTTTTAGTCGACGTTTGTACGACTGGTGGTTACGGAAATAGAATGTTTTAAAATTTTCCTTCCGAAGCGGATGCAGCGAGATGGTTTCGTAGCTCTCGACGCATCAAAGGAATTGCTTGCTTTTACGCTTTTCCATCGGTATTCGTGAATTCGAGAAATTATTCTGTTCCCTTTATTGGCTAAACGAGTTTCCTTACGAAACACCTTCTACCTCATTAACTATCGCTATTGTTGTACCTGCAATTGTGATACCTAATTCTGCATCGAATATTTCTCGTTTCGAGGTATTTTTGAGGTGTATCAAAAAATATTTCGATTATGAAAGACCACGTTTCTTTTGCAAAAAAAAAACGGGCAAAGTTATGCAGAATGTTGATTGTATAGTTCAAGGCCATCGAAATGATTACGCATGTGATGCGTTGAAAATATTTTTGCGAATATCTCTAAAATTAAAACCAAACTTATGTGTGTACAGAAAAGTTCTTGTTTTCCACAACATATTTCAAGGTTATCGAGATGTACTCTTTTTTATAAAATACCCTATGACATACACTACCGTCCATAAGTATCCGGACACCAGCGAAATATGCATTCGCGTTGCATGAAAGTTATTCAAGTATCTGCAACAGTAACTAAAATCGATTTTTTTTCTGCGAAGGTCAGAATACTGGAACGTTTTTCGATTGATAATTCTCGTTTGGAACTCATATCTCGATGGAAAAGAAGCTACAGACGAACTAAACCGAAACTGTCGAGTGCGTAGCGTTACCTCCATTCTTATCTCCATTGAGGGAACCTAAACATCTACCAACAGTTTACAAACACTTGAAACATATCGAAGAACCCTCTGAATACGTTCTGCACCATAGAAATGAAACACAGTAGAAATTAAAATTTTTTTTCGAATCGAAAGCGTTTCATTAGATTCACAAATTTGGACTTTGTACTTCTGGACATGAATTTTACTTTCACACTTTCATTGTATAATTTGTACTTAAAAATGAATTCTATTACGTTATGACATCTCGAAAAAGATAATAATAATTATTACAAATGATATGATAACCCTAAATATCTTTCGTACAAAGTTCAACTGTGTTTTATGTAACGAAACCAAGTGTCCGCATACTTATAGACGGTAGTGTAAATAGTAAAGATATACTAATATCTAGAAAAATTATTTTGCTATTTAAAATGTTTCCTCAGATACAACCGAGTGCAAAGGATTATAATTCGAATAGTCTTCTAAGAAAACAAGGTATCGAAACAGTTTTACAAATTTAATCTTTGTACAAGAAAATTTTAGCGCGAATCGATCTAAGCGCGGAAGGTTTAATTTAAACTTATGAGTTTGTTAGCGTTTGAATTATTCCGGCGCTGTACTTTGTGCCGCTGGAACGTTAATGAAGTTGAACAAAAGTTAGTTACGATGCTGCATAGAAATTTCGAAAAGAGACATAATACGTAATCATTAACGTCGCGAACATTCTTGAGATTTCAGTAACAGAACGCTACTGAAAGTACAAATTTGCAGAACAAATATTCCACCATTGAGACATTATCAAAGCTTTAAAGCTCTCGTGTTTGAAGTTCTCGTACGCAGTGGTCATAAGTTACCGTTTGTTTGGAAATCGATTTGGTCGTTGTTGTTAGATTTATGGAGAGTTCGAAACGATGACACGAAAGTTTGTTTTCTTTTATTATTTTGTAACGTGTAGTACTGATGTACGAATACTGACCATTACGATTCTTTTTTCTCTGGTAATTGGCAAACTAACGGTAGGCACTGTTCCAACTTTCTGTTGGTCGGAATACAATATGGAGTTTACTCTTTGAATGCACATCATACGAAAATGCGATTGTATGTTGGACAAAGAATCTTTCTTTGTACTGTTACATTATTATTCTGCAGTACTTCTGCATTTATTGTATATACTAAAGAATGATTTATATACCGTACTATTTACAAAAATAGAAATTATTGTAGATTGAAAATATACAGGGTGTCTCACAATTAGTGTAGGTCCCTGAAATGGGGGTAGCTAATACATTTCATATATTCTGTATGGAATTTATGTCCGAGGATAGTGGAGATAGATGTGACACTCTTGGACAATTAGGATTTGGAGTTAAGTTCAAATGATTTACAGAAGCAATTGAGCTCACAAAAATTTAAGGTGTGAAATAATAAATAAACATGTCGGTGCAATGTTGGTCGATTCTGATAGGAAGGATGGTAATAAATACGTTCGTTTATAAAGGATACTATACATCATATGGTACAATACTCAGTGGTGTACAATTTATCTGCACAATATTCTTGGTCATTCGATACTGCAAGCACAATAAAATAACTGTACAATGTGAACGCGTAAATTTTTTGTCGTGTCACAGTCAGTTCTTTAGTTTTTACTAAATTAACTGTGAAATGTCGACATGCTTCAGTTGTTTTCAAAATAACGAAGTATTTTTTTCATTCGAATAATATTGAATAATAGTTCACAGTTTCTTTCAGTAACTTCCAGTAAATTTTTATCCAAAGTTTTTCACAATAAAATTATTCGTCATTTGCAACAATAATTCTGTTATTTAACACGAGAGCAGGTAATATTAAACGTGTATTAAAATTGAAAATAAATTGAAAGAACAAATGAGTAACATGCAAAAAATAGATTAACATACATAATTATTTTTTATCTTGATAAGAGTGCATTAATATTTCAATAAAAGCACGACAATCGTTTCTGTTATTCAATACGTTATAATACTGCAATAAAAACGCTCTTGTGCCCTGTGACATTCTAAAATTATAATTATTTAGATTACGATCGTGCAATTTTCCATTCTAAATATTTTACGTTACTGTCACATTAACACAAAATTAATGCTACAGTAGACTCTCGTTATATTGTCACCATTTATATTAAAGGTGAACAAATTTTTCCCTGCATAACGTCAAATACTGTTCTACTTATATCATTTCTAAAATACGTGTCGAATTTTGTTAAAACTTAATCGAAAGTTATGACCTATACGTCACCGACGTATTTGGTATGTGTTGACATTCACCGGTGAAAGTCGACATTCTCCAATTTCGCTCTTTCACGGTAACATATCTATAACATAGATTCAATGTACTATCTACAATTTCACTGAACGATCATAACGACGAGACATAAAAAACTAAGTGATCTCCTTTAAGTTCATTAACGCCCTCACGCGTTATTGTGGTAATTGCTCGCAATTAAAAGTGCAGTTTATTCCGTGGTTGATAGTAAGAGCGACCTTAAGTTAACGAGTTAGCTCGTCTTAAAGCAGGGTTTTCTCGTCGGCAGGGAACAAAGGTGTAACCCACGCGAAAGATCGATACCCGTGATTATCGACTTGAGCAAATTGGAGGGAGTGCGAACCCCCTTAATCAAGCGGATGCGTAATCTAACGCGGGACCCTATCTTGCAGACAGAAGCGGACGCAAAATAAAGACGAGGCGCGGGATTCGTTGATTCGCGCTGATTATAGAATCAGCTTCGAAAGGAACGTATGAAATGAAAGCGTGTTACCGCTCATTGATCCGCGCCTACTTATTATGCACGGTGTAAATGAAATGGGGGAGCAAATTGCGCAACCCTGGATGATTATTCTATTCCGTTCAATGAAAAATTATTTCGTGGAATACAAAAATGCTTTTCAAAATCTTTTTAAATATGAATTATGTGGTGCTTTGAGAATTTGATTTCGGGATTCAGGAATTCGGAGATTTCAGAATTTGGGGGTTAGGTGAGTTGGAAGTCTGAGGATTTGGAAATTTGAGGATTGAGGGGTTGGAGGATTGTGAATTTATAGATCTGGGGATTTGGGAATTTGGAGATTTCAGAATTTGGGGGTTAGGTGAGTTAGGAGTCTGAGGATTTGGGAATTTCAGAATTGAGGGGTTGGAGGATTGTGAATTTATAGATCTGGGGATTTGGGAATTTGGAGATTTCAGAATTTGGGGGTTAGACGAGTTAGGAATCTAAGGATTTGGGAATTTGAGAATTTATAATATTATAAAGTCGAAATTTGTATACTTTGAAAATTATACAAATTTCAAAACTTGTAAATGGGGGGATACAACGACCCAGAAATCTGAGCGTTGAAAAGTGCCCTCAATAAATGCACAGTCTTGAAACGTCCTCGAAGAACACCAACGTCGACCTTCGCTACACAAAGAATCCTGATCTACATGCTCTCCGATGCGTTCTAAACGAACTCTAAAAGTTTTGGCGAGGAAAAGAACGTAGTCGATTTACGTAGCGCAGTAGGCTCAGGGCAGGGTACTTCTGCCGATTCGGGGACAAAGGACCATTTATCACAACAGGGTGGCCGGGTGCAGCCCCAAAAACGCGCGTATCGACCCCGTGCACGCGCGATTCAGAAAACCGAAGGGGAGTATCGTTGAAGGAGCCATGAAAGGGTCGTGTGGGTGGATTTGCATCGATGTCGAGCAGGGATCTGCACCCTCCCTGTAACGTAAAACAATTCGGCGTTTGACGCAGGACACGTTTGGTGTACGCGCAAGGACGAACGGAAAGAAAAGAGAGAAAAAAAAAAGATAGAATCGACCGACATGACAGTCAACGTGGTCCTAAACCCTCGTAGGATGCGTGGGATGTTTGCGAGCAAGGGCGAGCCCGAGGGCGAGGGTCGAACCGTCGATTGGACTCGGAATATTTCGGAAATTTCTTCGCACACCGGCGACTTTAATTAAAATCGTTAATGTGTGTCGCTTCCAGCACCATCGAATTTTACGCTCGTTGTTTGGTTTGAATTTTAGCTGAATTTGGTGTAGGGGTTTGAGGACTTGGAGAGGCGGAAATTTAGGGAACTGAAATGTTGAAAATTTGATATAGCGGAAAATTTCGATGTACAAGCTATTTGGAAATAGTTCATATCTAAACTCAAGTAGTTATCCACAACTTAAAAATTTGAGAAGTAACATCAAAAATCTTTAAATTTCTAATAAGGTTGCATACAATGATTCTCCTCAAAAAGCAAATCAATGACATTACATTCTCAGTTTCACAAAAAAAATATTAAAAATCGTTTGTACGAGAAAACACATCAGGGTCATTGAGAGCGGCGCCCTAAAATAAATGATTAAGTCGAATATAATAGTCAGTTTCGTCGAACGATCCCGATCGTAAAATTTTACGAACTTTCTAGGCACGGCTCGCACAGTCTAGGAACAGGGTAAAATTACCATCGAATGAAACGTTCGAAATTACGTTCGTGAAGCTGATAACAACTCCGCGCCTACAGTAGGAAAATAACTTGGCGATCGATCGTAAATCGCGGCTAATCGCTAGCTGAAAGAGCGCAATTAGAGAACTGTCGGCATTATACGCGGCGTTATCCGTGGTGAAACGTGGTAGACAAAGACGTTCGTTAAAAGTGTAATACCAGCAGTATTTATTGGAACGATTATTAATTACAACGACGGGCCAACGATATTGATCGATGTAAAATGTCGATGGAAAAAAGAAACAACGTGGATCGCATTGCCCGCGCGGTACCTGGAAGCCATTAAATTGCTACCCCTGTTGGCGTTGATTAAAAATGTAAATTAAACCGTGGCTTATATTATAAAAGCGCAACATGCGTCTGTTACGTGCAAATTTACATTCCTGAATTAACGTGACCTCGATTTTCTTTTATTCTTAGATATTGACATTCTTTGGATTATTTACGTCTTGAAATTTCATTGATATCTGGATCTAGACATTCTTCAAACGTCTACGGAGAAATTTTTAAATTACTAAAGTTGCAAATTTTAAGATTTTTCGTTTGTTTTACATGTTGAATTACTTCGTGAACTTACATAAAGTTTAAATTAACTCTTGAAAAATATTGCCAGCCCCTAATGATGTAGACGTACGGTTTAAAGCGTCAAACCACGCGTCATGAACACAAAATCGATTTTCTTAAACAATCGTTCGTAACGGAAGTAAAGATTGCGTGAAATATCACGGTAGATCCCCCTGTTTCGACCACTGGGGATAGCTTTACTTGATAGCATCAAATTGTCATAAAACACGGAATTTCGTTGGTACCGTCGAACACGGTATAGTCGGTTGATCTATTCGCGTGCACGACGATACTCAGCTAGCATAACCGCGTTTCTAGTTGATCGTAGATAGTTGGTTTGCCGGGAATAAACAGTAACCGTATACGATAAACTGGTACGAACGGTTGTGGCCCACTTAACTAAGTCAATTTCCGAAAGAACAGGTTCGCACCGTTCTAACCACGTCGATAATTAATAGACTTCGATGCGCGGACGCTTAATTTGTGATTTCTCGTGGCACAGAAAATCGTTTGGCCGTGTAACTTTCCTTGCCAATATATCGAACCTATCAACACGATTTTTTTTTTAATATCATCTGCATGCACGTGCGTGACGGCTGCATTGGAAATCGATTTCCAATTTTTATTTTATTTCATGGGTTCTTTCGTAGAATTATTGTTACAAAATTTCTTCATGCGAATGTTCGTATGAATACGTATTTTCAAATTCATATTTTAAGTACATACTTTCAAATTCATACTTTAAGTACATACTTTCAAATTCATACTTTAAGTACATACTTTCAAATTCATATTTTAAGTACATATTTTTAAATTCATACTTTGAGCGCATATTTTCAAATTCATACTTCAAGTACATTTTTTAGTCAAACAATATTCAAATGTATTATATACATTTTATTTTCACTGTTATTACTTTATTGAGCATTTAATAAAAAGCAAGAAGAGTGTTAATTAAGTTGTCCCACAGTAATGTACAATTTCATTATAGATTTTAAAAATGGAGGAAATATTATGGATGTTTTCGATGGTTTTAATGATAACGGTAATATGGTACACTCTTTGTAAAGGTAGAAGCGTAGCAATCAATCGATGAATCTTATCGTGAATAATCTCAGGGTACGAGGGAGTACGACCTTCGAAAAGTTAAATCAATTTTCATCCAGTCACCGTCGAATTTTATCGCTGCTTCTTTAATAACGTGATTTCTATCTTTGAAAGATAAATCTTGGACGAGGTCGAGGAAGATCATCAGATTTTGATGAATATTGGAAGAATCTACTCGACCATTCTTACGAGTGGCTTTTAATTATGAGCTGCAATTTATTTTAGAAACATTGTGCAATGAAATAAATTAGAAATAAAATATCGTTTCAAGTGTACTTATATTTCACTAAGACTAGATCGTAGAATGGAATAAAATATAAAAATATATAACTTGATTGAAAATATAAAATATAAAACTTGATTGAAATTCCACCACGATTTAATATCACTGTCCACAACATAATTTGACAATAAAAATATTCCAACGACAAATTTATTTCTGTAAACAATCAAAGAATTCCGTTGCAGATATTAGAATTGAAGTTGAGATAACCGAGCGATCGCGTGTTGCCAGATTAAATAATAAATTGAAAGGTAAATAGAATCAGAATGATAAACAAAGCAGAGAGATAGATCCGCAGCATTGAATATTTCATCGACAATATGAAGGATTCAGATTAATCCTTTGATTACGGTTGTACGATTACATTGGCAGGTGAGCTTGCATCGATAACTGCACACGCGATTTCACTCAGAAATTCAAGATGGCTCAACATCCGAGTTAACTAATTATGCATCCCCTGATCGATAGCGCGGTTTAAGCAACGGCGAATATCGCTGAATTTTTACCGAAGATTTATGAATAATCAGAAGATGTCTGATAACGGAACTTATCACTTCATCGCGTCGACGTCCAACTGAATTATTAATGTCTCAGCCACTTTTGCTTTATGTAACATAGGTTATATGAGGATCATGCGAAAAGTTTAATTCTTTTGAGACGTATCGGAATACTTAATATTAGGAAAAATAAAGTGAGTGTGAAACTCAGAAAACGTGGATATGCAAATATTTGTAAATTTGCAAACGTGGCTATGAAAATACTAGCAAGCACGGAAATTTGAAAATATAGATAATTCATATTAGCCGGTATCCGGAGTAATTTCCCGAAAGCATCAGCTCAAGTAACTCCAGTTAAAACGCTCGAATAGTTAACGGAAGTCTTAAAAACCACTTTTCCGTTTCCCATAACGCTTCAAACTAATCTTCCTCTCTGATATACGCAAGTACTTCCTTCTCGGTCGAGATAAAAGTGTCGGTTAAAATTAGAACAACCAGAATTACGGTTCTCTGTGACTTTACTAAATCTTCCTAGGGGCTTTCAGTTTCACTAAATGAGTCTGTTCCTTATTTCTGGTCGATCTCTGCCGAAGATATAGCGTGCATTTCGGTCGGAAATGGATGATCGTCTGTCGTCAGAAATGCAGTAGAAATAGTTGTGTGCAGGGCCGAATTAAAAGGGAGACAAAGTGGAGCTTTAAAATTCTACTAATAAAGGAACTCTTCTGTAATACTATATGGATGATCAAACCTTGACAGGATTCGATGACATAAAAATACCGTGAAATAACATCTATACTGGACAAATTTTATTAATTTAATTTATGATTAATTTAAGACAGGAAGTATAATGAACATGACCGAATAAAAACTCCTTTAATATTTTTAATATAAATTACCTGTTATAGGAAAAAGTCCTCCAATAAATTTTTTGCGATGTACAACTTCAAGTATCGGTTTTCACTAAATCTTAATCCGAGCCAGAATGTGGCTAATTCACAGGAATTTCAAGTGGTCCGCACTGAAATCTCGAAGTGTATCAATGAAATTCGATTAAGGAAAGAATGAAAAGAGAAACGACGGCTATCCAATTTCCCGCGTGCAGAATCATCCGAACAAAACACTATATCCACGCAATTCGAACAAATTGATCGATCGCCTATATGGCTGTGACACTGGATATTTCCGTCGCGAAAGTATTTTGTGATCATCCGCTGGAAGAATCGAATGTTACGTCAAAAGGCCATCACAATTATTTGATGAATGCAAATCGAATCAAATACTTCATTCCCCCATCTGCGTCGACGTATTACTAATAGGATCTTTGTCTCGGATCAGTCCTATAATTTTATTACCCAGCATTGAATATTTAATGCTTAATCTTCTCATGATTTTATCGACAATGAGACTGTATTCTGTATTTTAGCATGGATATTTATTTTTATTGGGATTATGGCGAAAGTACACTACCGTCCATAAGTATCCGGAAGTATCCGGATCGATTTCCAAAAAATCGATTTTAGTTACTGTTACAGATACTTGAATAACTTTCATGCAACGCGAATGCATGTTTCGCTTGTGTCCGGATACTTATGGACGGTAGTGTATGTCAGGATTCTTATGTTCTTTAATTTAAAAGATTTCAAAGATTAAAAAGTATAAGGTGCCATATATTCAATTCCTAAATTTCCTAAAACTATCAAAACTGTAAAGAAATGTGAAGTGATGACAAACGAAAAATGTCTTCAAATTTGAACGAAATAAAATAGCAAGAAATCAGCAGAAAGTTGAAATAGCATTGAAACGTTCGATTCGGAGCATCAAGATAACTTCTCGTTTCAATAGGTATCTTGGAAATGGTGTCGATTACCGTAGGGGTTAATTGAATAAGGATCATGTTAATAGAATTTCGAAACCAAGCACGTACGATAACGTTTGTACGGCTGCATGGGGGAAAACCATAGCAGTCTATAGGGTCAACGACAGACTGCAATAAAGTCTGTTCTCGAATTAACTTTGAGTGATTCTTTAACCCTTTGGCTATCGTGGTCTGCAGTTATCGAACGCATTTGCCATAATAAAAATACTGTGTAGTATACTGTAGTACAACGTATTTACTGTAATAACAATATAGCACGTTTCATATTTTAATACGAAACGTATAAAGTTAATATACACAAATACAGAGTGTCGTTAACTTCTAGGTAATAAAAATAGCACGTAATAAAAGTGCCTTAGTACCTGGCATAAAAATGTCGTATTTCAGGTGGTCATAATTTATTATTGTACACTATTTATCTGAATACGTTTCGCAAGATATGCATCAGTTTATGAGTGAATTTTATGACTAAGATTTAAAGCATACGGCAGAGAATGCGATGAAATTGTTAAATCGGTCGTTATTTCATAAGTTGCCGTCGATTAAATTAACGTCGACCGTGAATGACCAATCGATGGCCATTTACCAAGGAACTCGATTATGAATTCGTGTCGTTTGTCCCTTTGATACGCTTTACCGTGCATAATGCGCTCTGTAATCCCGTTGCACTTTCCCAAATGCCAGCTGAACGCCATTAAGGCCAGTTACCGACCATCTGAAATTCATTACACCTTTCTCATAATCAGATACAACATTTTGACACTACCACGCGAATTATGCCAATAAATATTTAATTGATTAATAAATCAAAATTTAGGTAATCAGTTTACAAATTTGCAGACTTGGAAATGCGAGAATTAAAAAATATGGAAATTTGCAAGCTTAAAAATCTAGTGAACTGGGAATTAGAAATTTTTTGAAGTAAGTTTGAAAAGCGTTTAAGAATGAAAGAAATGTTAACTTCGACCTGCGGGCGAAAGAGTTATTTATCTATCAAATTTTGAATGATTGCCATTCTATGCCATTCTGTATAACAATCGTTTCAGCAGCTAATTTTGCGATCATTTCGTACAGCTTATAAGAGATGCTCATTGATTTTGTTAAAAATAGCATCTCCCTTCAACTATGTATTATATAATTTATCGGCATAGTACGCAACTTTTTTTGTTGATTTTCTTCACGTATTGATCACAGCACATTCAATAACTTTCGTGCAGCTTTAAACCAGTCGTAAGATAATGCGACACGTCGATTAAAATACACTGGAATATTCATAAGATTAAAACGGGTATCGCAAACGAGTTTCGCTTTAACGAAAGAGATCAGGAGAAGACGAATTTCGAATTCCTTTTAAAGCGCCACGGTAAATAACCATTACGAATTCCATTTACACGTTGCTCGCGTTCTATCCACTGTTCCTCTGCGACGCGATGTTCAAACCTTCAACACTGAAGTCATCAAAATTCTTCATGACGCGGATCCAATTTTACGATGTACTTTATTCTTTACCGTTTCCTGTTGCCTCGGAGAATTTTCCGAATGCAATGAAAACGCGACCTCGATATCTTTATACGTTCCCGAAATGTTTGATGTCCCAATAGAGTGGCGTATCTTAATCAGTCGAATTAATTTATCATTCCAACGATGGAATAAGATACGAAATCTATCTGAGATATTACCATTGTACCTGTTTGAAAAACCGGTACATCTTGATGTTTTTTTAAATTACGCAGAATTAAATATAATTTCAGACGTGTAAGATGTATACAAGATATATAATTTAAATAAATATTTGCCCGAGAGATACTTATCGGAGAGATATTTAGGAGGAGGTCATTTATCGGAGATATAATTGGGATTCTATGGATGTAGCATCCTAAGGGTTTGTAAGGACATTGCAATTTAGAGACTTGAAAATTTAGAGGTGTTGTTTAAAACTTTGGACTTGGACTTAAATTCATAAACGCGAAAATTTAGATGTGAAACGTTCAAATCTCCACACTCTATGTTCTTATCCATACGAATTCTACATTGTAATGTTACATTGTATATTACAATTTTACGTTACAACGTACAGATGTCCGCCATTTCGTTTCGTCGAGTAGCACGTTTCCAGTTCAAAAATGATGGAGCTTGACAAACAGGGGTTGGAGTTTTTCACTGGTTGCCGCGTGTCCTGGCAGCCAGGAGAAAAACAGACGAACGAAATATGCGAACATACGATACAAAGGGACGTAATTCAACGATACGCGGAATTTTCTTTGTCAACTTTAAAATCGTTTCAGGAGAATTCGCGACAATACGGGATATGTTTGTACGCATTTGAAGCTTTGCTCGCGTCCCGTCGTCCTGTTGCTCGTAAATGGAGATATGATCCTCAAAGGTACGTTTTCTCGAGCATAAAAGATGCATCTACCGTGGTGGTCTCTTGCACACTCATTCTTTGCCGACCTATCAAAGCACGCATTTTGCGTACTCCATCGTTGTCGCGATATCAACGCTTTCGATGGATTTCACTATTGAAACGACGATAAAGATCCGCGGAAGATACCTCGCGACGCGAATTGTCCGCCTTTCAATTAGGGACATGCGACAGATTCCAACGTAGGCGTGTGTGGGTAACGATGCGAACTATTGTGCTCAAATTTTCTGGTGTCGCTGTGTCTCTATTGTCTGATATACACTACCGTCCATAAGTATCCGGACACCAGCGAAATATACATTCGCGTTGCATGAAAGTTATTCAAGTATCTACAACTAAAATCAGTAACTAGTAACTAAATTAGTAACTAAAATCGATTTTTTTTCTGCGAAGGTCAGAATACTGGAACGTTTTTCGATTGATAATTCTCGTTTGGAACTCATATCTCGATGGAAAAAAAGCTACAGACGAACTAAACCGAAACTGTCGAGTGCGTAGCGTTACCTCAATTCTTATCTCCATTGAGGGAACCTAAACATCTACCAACAGTTTACAAACACTTGAAACATATCGAAGAACCCTCTGAACACGTTCTGCACCATAGAAATGAAACACAGTAGAAATTAAAATTTTTTTTAGAATCGAAAGCGTTTCATTAGATTCACAAATTTGGACTTTGTACTTCTGGACATGAATTTTACTTTCACACTTTCATTGTATAATTTGTACTTAAAAATTAATTCTATTACGTTATGACACCTCAAAAAAGATAATAATAATTATTACAAATGATATGGTAACCCTAAATACCTTTCGTACAAAGTTCAACTGTGTTTTATGTAACGAAACCAAGTGTCCGGATACTTATGGACGGTAGTGTACATATGTTCAAGTATGGGACACATTTGGCTGCAACATTGGCTTTAGACAAGAACGTATATTTGCAAGTTCTTAAATTCCAAAATTTTCATTTTTTCAAATTTTTAAATTGCCACATGTACAAATTTCAAATTTTGGAAACTTGTCAATTTTTTCTGTTTCATTATTTTCGAACTGCCATCTTCCTAACTTCCCGAGTAGATATTGAAATTCTTGAGTGGTCAATGATCTAAGTACCATGTCTGACACAGTTTAACTGAGGTTATCAGGGAGGCGTTCACCTTTTACGAGAGTGTTTTAAAGTTCCGTCAGTGTACTAGCTACGTCAGAGTGTAGAAAATATGTAAATTGATACTTACGGTGTTTAACTCGCTTCATTCTCATTATTAATTTATTTCCAATTTCTCTGGAAATGTACAAAAATAATTGCACCGTCAACTTGTATTTTATGTATACATATATGTATATTTTATGTATAGATATATAGAAATATGGGGATTTAAAAATGTGAGAATTTGAAAATGCATAAATTGTAAAACTTCGTAAATATAACAATTTGGAACTTTGACAATTTCTAGTTTCCCCAAATTTCATCTTTCCATATAGCGAAAGTGAGGCTCAGCAACTGCATCATTTGTAACAACAATGCGTTAAAGTTCTGAGGCTATTTTCACTTTCTTGGTCACGTAGGTACTTGGATATGTTTCCCAAGATACGTGTACAAAGACATCGCAAACGATGTAGCTTGCTTAGACAAATTCTGGACCAGCGTGTCATAACGAAGAAGCACTCGAGACTGGTTGCATACAGTCGGTTACGAGGAAAACCAGATAACGAGAGTGAAAAGGGTCGACGCTTGCGCCGACTCGCTGCATGAAATATCGCGTCTCTGCTTGATGAAACCCAGTTTCTTTCTGTCGCGACGTCCAACGCTTTCTTTCTACCTTTACAATATCCCGAACCAGCTTTTCTCACGCGCAGAAAACACTTTTTCCTGCCTTTGTATGTGCTCGAACAAAATATTCCCTTGAAAGTACCTTCGTTTCGGTGCCTACAGTGCAACGTACTTCTTTTCGTTTGACTGATGTCTAAGATTGACAAGTTTCTAAATTTCAAATTGATAAATTTCTAAATTCCAAATTGGTAAATTTTTATGTTACTGTACTTAACTAGACATTAACATAAGTAAAAAATAATTAATAAAAATTTAGTTATGGTCCACAAAAAAATGTTCAAGTATCAGAATACATAACTTCAACCCCTGATCTACAGCATTATCACGTTCATATTTCCCCTAGCGGAAAATAATGTGTTGGACGAACGTGGCGAATAATTTAGATGAAAGTCGTGCTGCATTTATAGAAAAGTTACGGTAAGGTGTGCGAGGTTTCTCGATTCTCTCTGTGGCGTGGAAGTTACCGATACTCGATTGGGTTTAATTTAAAGCATCGACAACAAGATGAGTCAGCTGTGCTCACGTACGAAGTAAAATGGTAACATGTTACACGTACGTTGTAGTTCAGAATAGACGGAGAGCCTGTGGAATATAAATTAGTACCTCGGCGAACAACTATGTTTCTCACCGCGCTGATTTATCAGCTAAATCCTTGTTCATGGAACATCGAGTACCGGATGTCGAAGTGGAACAAACTTGACGTCGAAGGCGTTTCTTTGTTCGTACGATTGTTAAAGTCGTCTTAACGAGTTTACTGCTCTGTCTTGGATAATTGGCGATTCAGTCGATGATGGAGATAAGCACCGACGTACCCTCCTTTTCAAACTTTCCTTCTCATTATTTTATAATGTAGATAAGATTTGCAACAGGTGAAAACTGAATAATTATATCTTTACATGAGTATAACGTACACTAAAGCGTGGTTAGATAAATTTATATTTATAGTTAAATATAAATTGTACGGTCACTTATTCGTCAAATGTACAAGTGCAAATTTTCCAATCAAACATACTTATTATTTCTAAGTATATTCCATGTATAATCCCTGTGTGTATGGACACCGTATGTATATGGTGTCCCAGTATCGATTTTCGAGAAAATTGAATTCATAAATAGCCAGATAAAAATCCCCAGAAATTTCAATGAAAGTATCTGGATAAAAGGAAGCTGAGCCGATAGAGCTACTTTAAGTTTCATTGAAATTCCGCGATGAAAATCACGTAACGCGGACATGTCGGACAATGCAAACAGCGCGGGAGAAATAAAATCAGTCAGCCTTTTAGCTCATCGACCGATGAGAAAGGTACAGAGATAGAGGAGAGTACCGTGGAGAGTAAGATGGAAACGGTGGAGAAGGTAAATCGATACCGGGCCATGCAGCAGCCTGAGCCAAGGCTGACGGCCCTTCGCCGCTTTCGTTCCCGTCGTCTCCGCTTTCTGTTCCGCTCCTCCTCGTTTCCTCGCACCCTTATCCGTTCTCTTTCCTCCGCTTCTGTCCGCTCCCACTCGCGCGCAGATTATGCTGCTCCCTTCTAGCGATGGGAATGGAGTACCACTCGTTCTACAAAGTTTGCCATCGTGGCAGTGCCCCCCTATTTTCTATCGGTTCGCCGCTTTCAAGACTTCGCTAACCGAACTTCACCCTGTCTCGTTACGAGACGCAACGTAAAGCATCCAATTATTGCCACTTTAAACGAATTCCTCTTTTATTACGCACCGTTTTCGGACCAGTTGTATCGGATGATCGATACTATTTTATGACTTACGGTTTATCGCTGAAGCTAACGATTTACGCAATGACGGTACAACAACGCATCAAAGATTCATTGCCGTTTTCGTGATTTATCATATAACGCTGTGTACATTTTCTATGATATAAATTTGGGTCATATGTTATCCGCCTTTTGAATGTCATTTCTGAATCAATGAATTCTCTGAACTTTTTCAACATTCTAAAAATTCCACAAATTTTACAAATCGTACAAATGACATACATTTTACAAATTTTTCGAAACCAGTTTTTCAAAATTTCGTAATTTTCAAGTTTTAAAATTTCCATACTTTCCAAATTTGTGTTACCCCGATAGATAATCAAATCCTACAAATAAGAACGAGGAGAGCTAAGGAGATTAATCGGATCATATCAAATAGCAGAAATGGTTAAATGTTACCGGCACAATAGCGAAAAGAAGTTGATCTTGGCCACTGTTCGTTTTACAAACATCCGTGAGGTAGCACTCCCCCATTTTATCGATTTCCGGGGCTTTGAAAATCTCGGAACGGAACATCGTGAATTTCTTAACGTTGCATCACCTTCATCGTGATCTATCGTTCTACAGGTCTAGTTTTTTAGCCGTAAAAATAGAATACCGCTGGCTTTAAAGTTCACTACTGTTACTTGCACGATTTACCGACACAGATTGGAATCTCTTTAAATCTAGTGCCATATATTTTCCACGGTATCTTGTAAGTGCACTACGGTGTAGGCTTCCTGTGTAAAGGATGAACGAGAAAATCGCTCGCTTTCGATTTCGTGGATCAAATATGTAAACGTGAAATATTCGCAATATAAATCTGGAAGCTTCAAAATGTTCAGATTTCTCAAATCTGTAAATGTTTAATAACTACTTCTTCAAGTACTACAAATTCTCTAAATAGCACGATCCTCCAAATCATCAGATTCTGAGATCTCTAATATTCCCAGACTTCAATATTCTCAAGTCCATAAATTTTCAAACTTCCCAAATCCCGAAACTCTGATTTCCTAAATTAAAAATGTATCCACCGAGGAATGATGGAGACCTTTTCCCGTACACCGTCATTTCCCCTGTGAAAACTTATGTTCCAGCAACTACGTAATAACGATACTACCCGAAGTACGTGTCATTCGTTTCGCAAAGTTTATCAGGCAATTTCTGTGGTTTGGTTCGTATCAGTTAACATAACACGGAATTACATCCGACAAACGGCGTCCGCGACCACAAAGCAGTCCCGGCGTTGCTCTTGATTCTGAACAAGGCAAAAACTTCGGTTGAGTAATAGCTTTGAGCAGGTGTTTTTCACACGATCGTGCGGTTTCGCAAACACAACCGCGTACAAACGAAATTCCAGTTTGATGGGCTTCCTCTTTTCTTTTTTTTTTCAATGTTCGTGGTAGCCAAAGGCAGGTCGAAAGTCGTTAATCCGATGCGCAAGTGGCACTTCCGGTTGATCTAATCATTTGAAAGCTCTCCCGTTCTCTGTCCCTCGACCATCGTTCGCTGAACTGACTGCACCCATTGTGATGGACACTGCAGACAGTTCAATCTACTTTACGTCAGCCACCGCGAAAGCCTTCTCGGTCAAAGTTCAAGCGTCGAATTTCCTGTGCGGTGAATCGCGATGCTTAAAACGCGAAAGCCTGATAAAAGCGACCATTCGATCGCGAGCTTTACAATTGACCCGTTTCGTGTGAAATCTTAACGCCGCGATAAATTAAGAACTGCTAAGAAATTAGGTGAAAAGGTAGCGAGAGGTCGACCGACATGTTTGCGCAAATATTTGTGGGATACATTTGAAATTTAAATAGGAATAAATTTTGAATAACCTGTTCACCTAACCTAATTATAAGTTCTCTTTTAATATGAACTTTATGCAAATGTAACTTATAATTTAACTTTAACCTCATTTAATTGAACCTAACTTAATTTTAATATAATGCAACGTTAAAATAATGCAAAGTTTCTCTTCATGTAAAGATATATAAAATATTTAATTGAACCTAAACTAATTTTAATATAATGCAACGTTAAAATAAATGCAAAGTTTCTCTTCATGTAAAGATATATAAAATATTTAATTGAACCTAACCTAATTTTAATATAATGCAACGTTAAAATAAATGCAAAGTCTCTCTTCATGTAAAGATATATAAAATATTTAATTGAACCTAAACTAATTTTAATATAATGCAACGTTAAAATAATGCAAAGTTTCTCTTCATGTAAAGATATATAAAATATTTAATTGAACCTAAACTAATTTTAATATAATGCAACGTTAAAATAAATGCAAAATTCCTCTTCATGTAAAGATATATAAAATATTTAATTGAACCTAACCTAATTATAATATAATGCAAAGTTAAAATAAATGCAAAGTTTCTCTTCATGTAAAGATATATAAAATATTTAATTGAACCTAACCTAATTTTAATATAATGCAACGTTAAAATAATGCAAAGTTTCTCTTCATGTAAAGATATATAAAATATTTTATACATAGTCCTATATGTTAATTTGTGAAATTTTAAGTTAATTGCGAGAAATGAAAAAATTAAAGTTTCCATCCAGTATATGTAAAATCGTGTCGAGTTTTCTCGAGCAAAAAAGGCCTCGAGTGCAAAGGGTTAATACCGGTCCGGTAACACGAACTGTAAAGCGCATATGTCAGCGACGTATCATGTTCCTCCATGAAACACGCAAGATAACGAATTTTGGTACGAAAAAAAGTTGCGCGAGCCTCTTGATCCCAACACTGCTTATCAAACCGGGAAGTACCGTTGCAACCCCTCTAAATCTCCCCTAACCGCGCACATGACCGTCTTATTCGCCCTCTCTCTTCCTCTTTTGTGTTCCCCTTTTCTTTCTCGCGTTATTTCCTCGCCCTGCTTGTTACCCGCCGTCCCTTATTTTCTGCACAATGACCCTTGCTCTTTTTTTGGCCACGCTCGGCCTTGAGGGACGCTCGGCTTCCTAGATCGATAGGAAAACGAGGAAATCGAAAGTAAAGGAGATGAATCAAAAAGTTCGTTCAAACGAGAACTGATGACATTCCGGTTGACGGACGTTCCTCTTGTTAAGGAGATCCCCAGTGAGGTTTTAATTGAGCCGGTAACTCGTTGCCGCTAATTGGCAGATTTGGAACGCGACTAGCGGAATGAAGTTCGTATTTGAACAAAAGTTTCACGTTTGCGCATCGAGTAACGGATCATCCGCGAGAATGAGGTTTTTCTTTGATCGGTAGGACTTCATTGGGACAATTTTTTGCGGGTCTATTTGAGGGAAAGATTGTCGATTTTTAGAGACACAAAGTATATGTTGGCGAGTTTGAAAATTTAGGGATTTAGGAATCGAGAGTTTTGGAAATTAGGGAATGGGTTAGGAATTTAACGATTTTCAAGATCTGGAAGTTTGGAAATTTAGAGATTTGGTAGTTTGGAAGCTTAGGAATTTGGGAACACAAAGATTTGGAAGTTTGGAAATTAGGGCATCTGGTAGTTTGGAGCTTAGAGATTTAGGAACACAAAGGTTTGGTAGTTTGGGGATTTGGGAATGTCAAGATTTAGTAGTACAATTTCAAGATTTGCGAACTAGTGGAGTTAGAAACTAGGAGAATTGAAAATTTAGGAATCTCCAAAATTCATTACCTGTACATAACTCGTACACCATGTTTCATTACGATATTCACTCTGTCGAACAAATCCCATACCTACCTAAATCTACCTCCATTACCATATTTCGCAAAAATAAAATTCCTCTCTGTGAGTAGTTTCGCATTTTAAAATCCCGTGTTCCACAGAATTAAGAACCTCAAATCCTCTTTAAAAAAATCCTGTTTCACCCGTGGAAATAACAACGTACATGCACATAAATATACATCTTGTCTTTGCTTGTTAAATTTTACAACAAAAATGCACGTTTAACTGGGTTAATTAACGACACAACTAATTGTGACGAAATGTTAAGCATGTAGGTGAAGGATCGTTGTGGTAGAAGTAGCATTTCGCATCGCAACACGTTCATTTTCTGCTTTGATCGCGAAGTACCGTGGTACAAGATTGTCGAGCTCGTGTTCTCAAGTGGCTAACAGACGGTGAAGTATGACGATCGGTCATATCCCTTGGGATCTCTATCTGTAGAACACGATGCACACGTTGCATTATTAAACCACGGCCGTGTAACTCTCATTCATAGCTGCTTGCCGCGTTTTATCTCCTCTCTTGTTACTGCGTCGCACAGATTTCGCGAAATGAACTTCTTTACGAGGCGTTTCAGAAACGGTGTCGAAATGTACTTGCTAGTTCTGAGGTCGTTAACGAGTGTACTGCTATTTGGAAACTTGGAGATTTCGGGCTTTGAGAAATTTGGGTTTTAGGGTTTGGGTGATTGAGAATTTTAAGTTTTAGGATTCGGGTGCTTGAGAATTTCAAGCTTTAGGGTTTGGGTGCTTGGAAACTTTAGACCTTAGATTTTGGTTGTTTCGGAATTTCAAATCTTAGGATTTGGGTGCTTGAAAATTTAGGTTTTAGGATTTGGGTGTTTGGGAATTTTAGGTTTTAGGATCTGGGTGCTTGAGAATTTCAAGTTTTAGGATTCGGGTGCTTGAGAATTTCAAGTTTCAGGGTTTGGGTGTTTGGGAATTTTAGACCTTAGATTTTGGGTGTTTGGGAATTTCAGATCTTAGGATCTGGGTGCTTGGGAATTTTAGGTTTTAGGATCTGGGTGCTTGAGAATTTCAAGTTTTAGGATTCGGGTGCTTGAGAATTTCAAGTTTCAGGGTTTGGGTGTTTGGGAATTTTAGACCTTAGATTTTGGGTGTTTGGGAATTTCAGATCTTAGGATTTGGGTGCTTGAAAATTTAGGTTTTAGGATCTGGATATTTAGGAATTTTAGGTTTTAGGATCTAGGTGCTTGAGAATTTTAAGTTTTAGGATTCGGGTGCTTGAGAATTTTAGACCTTAGATTTTGGGTGTTTGGGAATTTCAGATCTTAGGATTTGGGTGCTTGAAAATTTAGGTTTTAGGATTTGGGTGTTTGCGAATTTGGAGATTTGAAGATTTCACAATTTGAGAATTTAAGAGCGTGGTATTGAGGGAGGTCCGAATTTAGGAATTATAAGAATTTAAAGATTTTGTAATTTAAGGATTTAAAGGTTTTAATACTTGGGGTAGTTCGGAATCTGCGAATTTGCAAATTTACTTTTATAAATACTAACTTCACAATCTTTGAAAATTCTCCAAAACTTTATTCCCCATTCAAGCAGTTACACAATCACCTAAGTTTCAAGCAGATAAGAAATAATTTCCGCAATTACTTTAATTACAGTACGAATCGTTGCATTGAAACCAATGATTGAAGGGAATTGCTCGAAGTTCGCGATCGAGGCCAGCATTAACGAGGCTTCCAGAACTCATTTTGCATGCCTGCAAAATTCTCAGCTACGAGAAAACTTGCTTTCCCCTTTTCCGAAACGATGGCTTTGCCCGAGAAAAGCATCTTAAAAGTTCCTGAGAGTTTTCGAACCAATATACAATTACCCGGTTTCCTGTCGGTAAAAACGCGTAATATTCTGACCACCGTCGATTTAATCCGAACGCGTTTTCGCAATGAACAAATGCGTTCACGTAGTTAAGAGCTTGCTATGACATCCAAAATGTGTTAAATTGACCTTTGTTCTCGGGCTTTATAGGTGATAAAAAATGGAAAGTGGCCCAGTTGCGAATGTTTTGAATAGACTCATATTTCTTCATGCACTGTTAATCTTCCCGCTCGTTAACTTTCCGTTTCCGAATTTTGTAGGCAGTGTTGGAAATCCTAACGAACCGTCCGACTTTCTCTTCTACATCTGGCTCTTCCTTTATTTCCTTTACCCTATTGTCTACTTTCTACGCTTTCCTGTCTGTCTTATATCACCAAAACATGCCTCTTTAGAATTTCCTATAGCTTCAAGATTTTTCCAAGGTCCCGCTAAAGCACTTCCACATTTCCTAATAAATCACTCCTTTTTTTAAGCCACCTCCTTCGCAAATAACCTAGCCAATGACTTTTCCTGTACCCACACCCTTATCCAAAATATCAACCAATAGTTTCCTTCCAATAGTTTACATTTTCCTTCTCAACACCGTTTCTCATCAGATTTTATCCGAACTTCACCGTGTAAAGTACAACTTTTAAAAACTAGAGAACTAGATTAAGGTTTAGCTTATAATATTATTGAACAATAAATTGGTTGTTGTATTCAATTTGAGTTATTCCTGATTCTGGAACTCCAACAGCAGAGTTCAGGTAAACTTTCACGTTTACAAACCAAATTTTTATTATCGCTTCACTTCAATTTCGAAATCTTTGCACATTTTTCAATTTTCAAGTTTGCCCAATGTATCGTGCTCTTCTCGGATTTTCGAAGCACAGTTTACATTTAATATTCGCGGGTGTAATCGATTGTGTATGATAGGTTTAAAGTGACTACACAAGGTAGATAGGTTACTAATTAATTTTATTCAGCGTTGGTTTGTAGTAGGTTTGAGTTATTTGTTCAAATGCTAAAGGATTTCGCATCTTTTCACATTTTTCTATACACGAAGCAGACAACTCTTTGGTTACGGAGTGGTGGTTGTATCAATTCGCTTTTTATAAATATAGAGGGAGGAAGGCTGAACAGTTCGCCTCTTCGTGTAGTTTCAAAACATTCCCGATTTTTAGCAACAAGTTTACAACGCGCCAGTAACTAAATATTGCTTTGGTTCGAATTGTAAACACCGTGCGCCGAAGCGGTCTTGAGTTTTTCCTGTCGTAACATGTTCCGTAAACAGTTTTGCTTTTTCCAGTTCTAAGACGCTACTATGGTACACAGACTCTTAGAATCAATTTTAACATTGATTGTACATCCCCAATTTTTGTCAAAATGTTAACTTCTTTCGAAAAACGTCTTTCTGTATTAACAAATTTCTAAATCCCAAATTTTTATGTCATCAAATTTCCAAACCCCAAATGTCTATTTTACCAAATTTCCATACTATCCAATTTCCTCACACTATCAAATTTCCATTTTATTTTGCTTTCCATTAGAACGAACCGAGAAAATATACCGATACACGCTGACTATCCCATCTCAATGAACGTTCGCGTCGAGTTAGTTTTAGATTAGGTTGATCCTACGCAGCGTGCAATAACGACGAAAATTTATAATAAACGAGGTGTATCCTCTCAACAATATCGATTTATAACCAGGCTCTCGAAAACTCTAACGACGCTGTTGACAGAGTATACAGTGTGTCGAGACTGAAAAGAGAACGGCATATCGTGATATGCAACGAGTCCGTTTATAGTCGGTTTCGAAGTTTCTTGCCGTTCTAAAATCTATCTGACATTTACTAACCCTCTCTAAATTCATTTCGCCAGTCCCGTATTTCATCGTTGACTTACAGTCCAATATTTATAGTGCACTCGCGCAAACGAGCAGCACATTTTAATATAATCCCTAGTGAAAACGAGAACATCAAAAGCCCTGTTTTACTTTCGAAATTCTACAGCAATATAACTGTTTACGTTGTTGGATCAATCGCATAAATCATGTTTATTTTGGCACTAATTTATGGTCGCAATTTGTCCTAATTATAGTTGATAGTTGATGTCAGAAATTTGAGAATTTTGAAATTTGATGTCATGGAAATTTGAGAATTTAGATATTGGATATCATAAAAGTTTGAGAATTTAGAAATTTTATATCATGGAAATTTGAGAATTTAGATATTGGATATCATAAAAGTTTGAGAATTTAGAAATTTGATATCATGGAAATTTGAGAATTTAGATATTGGATATCATAGAAGTTTGTGAATTTAGAAATTTGATATCATGGAAATTTGAGAATTTAGAAATTTGATATTATAGAAGTTTGAGAATTTAGAAATTTGATATCATGGAAATTTGAGAATTTAGAAATTTGATATTATAGAAGTCTGAGAATTTAGAAATTTGATATCATGGAAATTTGAGAATTTAGATATTGGATATCATAAAAGTTTGAGAATTTAGAAATTTGATATCATGGAAATTTGAGAATTTAGAAATTTGATATTATAGAAGTCTGAGAATTTTGAAATTTGATATCATGGAAATTTGAGAATGTAGACATTGGATATCATAGAAGTCTGAGAATTTAGAAATTTGATATCATGGAAATTTGAGAATTTAGATATTGGATATCATAGAAGTTTGAGAATTTAGAAATTTTATATCATGCAAAATTGAGAATTTAGAAATTTGATATTATAGAAGTCTGAGAATTTAGAAATTTGATATCATGGAAATTTGAGAATTTAGATATTGGATATTATAGAAGTCTGAGAATTTAGAAATTTGATATCATGAAAATTTGAGAATTTAGAAATTTGATATTATAGAAGTTTGAGAATTTAGAAATTTGATATCATGGAAATTTGAGAATTTAGACATTGGATATCATAGAATTTGGAGAATTTAGAAATTTTATATCATGGAAATTTGAGAATTTAGAAATTTGATATTATAGAAGTCTGAGAATTTAGAAATTTGATATCATGGAAATTTGAAAATTTAGATATTGGATATTATAGAAGTCTGAGAATTTAGAAATTTGATATCATGGAAATTTGAGAATGTAGACATTGGATATCATAAAAGTTTGAGAATTTAGAAATTTGATATCATGGAAATTTGAGAATTTAGATATTGGATATCATGGAAGTTTGAGAATTTAGAAATTTGATATCATGGAAATTTAAGAATTTAGAAATTGATATAGAAATTTAAGAATTGAGAAATTTGATATCATAAAAGTTAGAGAATTTAGAAATTTGGTGAGACAGAAATATCAGGTTTGAAAATTCGGTTCATTAGAAAGATTTGGAGATTTGGCAGCTTTGAGTTAATATTTAAGTTAGAAAACTTGGTATTTTCAAAGGTAGAAATTTGTCAGGTTTGTAATTTTAGAGTTTGCAAATATGAAACTTTAAAAATTTGGTAACACAAAAAATTTAATATACCAACTCATCGCCACTTAATGGAATCTAAACGATGCTAAGTACAATCGTACTCATCAGTTCTTGGTACCAAACAGTGCCATAATATGAAATTATGAATGAAGCTAAATAAATTTGATAAAAAAAGTGATCTGATAAAACTTGCAAAAGAGGGAAGATTAGTATCAATAAAATAATGAACGATCGAGTCGTAAAATTTGTCGTTTAAAACGTATTCTGGTCACAGTTCGATAACTAACATATTCGATGTTCGTGATGTTCGAGAATGTAGTACTCCTTTTCATGGAAGTTGTTATCGTTCCTGTTACAGGGTGACAGTACTGGGCGTCCTACTGGGGATTCTCGAATGGGATCGCAGCGTTACGTGCATCCTCCTTCTGTGGGAATACATTGTGGGATACTTGGCCATTTTCGTGATCTCCATGGTAGTAGAATTTTCCATCTGCTTATTGGCTACACGGGGAAGCATTCTGGATACTGCGGCAAGGGCACCTATGCAGTACATCCTCTACGTTCGTCTTTGTAAGTTTATCAATTTATTTCATTTAATTCATCTCCATTTATTTTAATTTACTTTAGTTTTATTAGTTTAATTATATTAATTTAAATTCGTTTGATATACTTTCATTTATTTTCATTTACTTTGATTTACTTTAAGTTACTTTGATTTATTTTCACTTACTTCGATTTACTTTAAGTTACTTTGATTTAATTTAATGTACTTTGCTTTATTTTACGTTGATTTACTGTAATTTACATTAATTTATTTTAATTTATAGTCATTCGCGCTAATTTTCACGTATTCGCACGATTCAATTTAATATATTATAATGTTTCATTCGTTTTAACTTATTTTAATTTAGTTTAATTTTTGTTAATTTTATGTATTTTGATTTACTTTGACTTTGTTCAATTTTCTTCGATTTCTTAATTATCTTTGATTATCAATTTGATTTAATTTTAATTTCATTTCGTTTCATTTAACTTAATTACATAGAAATGAACATGTACAACAAATTTTTTCTCGTAAACGAAATATTTTCCCACATGATTTTCCATTTCCAAAATTCAATATTTTATAGGAACAAAAAATCGATAACAGCAAAATACGTAGTATATAATTGAAAACCATCGAATTCTGATATCCATAACCAAGAGTCATTAGGTTGTCAGTCCCGAAACCGAAAACCGCCAAGTTACGGCCACGGAATATCGGAAATTTCCGATAACGCGACGTTCGATATCGAAAATCATCTATGCAACAATCTCCTAGTCGCGAGAGTACGATTTAACGCGTGCATATCGTCAGAGTGTTTATCATAACGAACCTCGTAAGCAACGCATTAATCGATATGTTACCGTGAAAGACCGAAATCTGGAGAATGTCGACTTTTACCGGTGAATGTCAACATTCACATAGTCACTTGTTGTATGTCCGAAATATTTGCTAAGTACCCTTATTTCTGACTTACACCGGTAAATGTCGACATTCACCATGTACTAATGGTGAATGTTGAACATGTCGGAGATTTATATTTTCTTCTCCGTAATTCAGTCGCTATAAAACGTCACAAAAGGGTGTCGTAACTTTTTCGCCTCTTTTTCTGAGAGGAGTGACCAAGAATTTAAAACACAGTACATTCTAAGCATACGTGTTCTTCCTCCGTGGCCTATTCTGGCGTGAGTTTCATATAGTATACTGAACACTTCTTCATTGGTAACATAATACTGTATATTCGTTTCCCCTGATTTTAATGGTACAATTAATTTCCTTCATCATTAATTTTTAAAACGTCAAAACGTTTTAATCGTCTGTAATTCAAAGGTGTGCTGCACTTAGTTTTAGCAGAAACCACTTCAGAAAGTATTTTAGAGTACTTTTCTTGAGAAAAATAAAAACAATTGTCTTCTCGTTTACCCGCAATTAATGCATTTAACTTTTCAAGAAAAAAATCACGATTTACTGCAGTATCCATTCAGTATAAATTACGGTATTGGAAAAAAAAATTAAGAAAATGTTGCGCGCATCATCAAAGCTTGCATAAGATTGACAAAGCTGATGACTCCCAGTAGAACACAGGATTTCGCGGGAGAAAGCCAGTCGCTTCTTTGTCGGCTCCTCTCTTTCGGACCTCCACCAGAGCATATCTGTGATTGTCGACATACACCGGTGAAGGTCCGAATGTACAAGAATGTAATAAAATATTCGATCTTTCACCGACGTATTTGGTATGTGTTGACATTCATCGGTGAAAGTCGACATTCTCCAATTTCGGTCTTTCACGGTAACAGATACACAGTCGATTGATCATAAAAATCGTAGCCTTTACCGTATTCCACAATGATTCTGTCAACGGAATCGCGATCAATTTGGAGGTTTACCATGGGGTTCGTTAACGAAAGCTTCATCTATGGCAACCGAAAGCCACTTCTCCCTTATCGACTCTTCCAATCTTCGTGGGACGAGGGGAGAATATTAATAAGGGCCAGGATTTAATAGTGGTTCCTCGATCGTAATGGGAGATCACTCGCGAGGGAAAAGAATTTCTCTTCGTAAATTTTACTGCAATTTTACGGCTTTTTTTTCTCTCAGCGGAGCGTCCCAATTACGGAGGATTTCAAGCTGTTTGCACGATATAATAATTAATATGTTGTTTCATATGAATGTCACATTCTGAAATCGATATCTGTCGAACAGTTTATTTTTGCGGACCTTTTTTATGGGAAAGAAATTTAATGAAACGAAACTTTGTCAGAAATAAAAATAGATGTTTGTGTATTATGCAAATCCCTGCAAACACATTTCTGCGTCCTGAATTTGGTAAATTGTCTACATTTTTTATGTCCTCTGAAGCCTTTGAAAGTGACTAGATAGTCTAAAAATATTATTTTAACAAAATTTAAAGTGAACGTGAAATAGGAAATTGTAATATTAAATTTTTCCCTTAATATCTTTAATATTTCGTATCATATTAGAATATGTTAGTAAATGGTGTTTCGTGTCGTATTAAAAAATACATGACGTGTACGATTAGTAATGTACTACACAGGAAGCCACATAAAGTAGCCACTATTTTCAGACAAAGAAAATGGTAGCCTTTTTTTCATTTGTGATATTGTTCCGCTGCTAAGAAAGTCCCTCGAGTTGTGAAAGAACGTCTTTACTTCTTGTCTTTTCGCCTTTTTGTCCAAGCTTGGTTCCGCGAAGACTGGCGTGAAATTTTCTGTCTTCTTAGCCATCAAGAAATAAAGCTGCGTAGTTTCTTAGTTTCTTCTTATATTTTTTTCTCTGGTTGTTACGCATAGTGACTCTTTAATTGTGCATTACTTTAATGTGTACTTTATTCGCGATTAAAGAGAAATTCTGGAAATACTTTCCTTTTACGCGGTTGCAGAGTTTGTAAATTTTTAAATCTTGTAACTTGAAATATTTGAAGCTTGGTTTGAAAATTTATGAGTAGAGTTGTAAATTTGTAGGGTTCTGAATTTATCAAATGGGACAGTGGAAAGTTTTGAAATATTCAAATTATGGAATTCCAAATTTGTGAATTCTAGAATTCCGAATACCAAAATTTTGAATTCCAAATTTTCCGAATTCCAAAATTTCGAAATCCAAATTTCCGAATTTTAGAATTCCGAATTCCCAATTTTCCGAATTCTAGAATTCCGAATTCCAAATTTTCCGAGTTCCAAAATTTCGAATTCCAAATTTCCGAATTCCCAATTTTCCGAATTACAAATTTCCGAATTCTAGAACTCCGAATTCCCAATTTTCCGAATTCCAAAATTTCGAGTTCCAAATTTCCGAATTCCCAATTTTCCGAATTCCAAATTTCCGAATTCTAGAACTCCGAATTCCCAATTTTCCGAATTCCAAAATTTCGACTTCCAAATTTCCGAATTCCCAATTTTTCGAATTCCAAATTTTCCGAGTTCCAAAATTTCGAATTCCAAATTTCCGAATTCTAAATTACCGAATTCTAGAACTCCGAATTCCAAATTCCCGAGTTCGAAAAATCCAAGTTCTAAATTTCCGAATTCCAGAATTTTTAATTTCAAATTTCCAGATCCTAAAATTTGCCAATTCCAAATTTTCGAATTCCAGGTTTCTGAATTCCAAGCTTTCAAATCTTGCATTTCCAAATTCCAAATTCCCAACTCCAAAATTTCAAATTTCCAAAATTTTCAACTTCCCATCCTCTCAATTACTCATCAGTATTCTACAACATCTCGTATTACCACTTCGAACGAAAGTTCCCACCTCTCCACTATAACATGCGTCTACCATACTCTTTTAATATTTCGGTCCATTTACCATAGAATTTCTCCAATAATTTTTCAATTCTACATCGAAAATCCATTATTTTCACCACGCTCCATTTCACCCAGATCTTATAAATTGTTCTCTACGGGTCAACCACGTAACACGTCGAGTATATGCAGAAAGAATTACTTGGATTTGTCTGTTCTTCGACAAGACACATGCAGTGGCGCGTATTTAACGGTTTTGGGCCGATTCCAACTAGAGTCTGCTGCTCATCGAGCGTTCCACTGCGCCCAGAAAGAACTTGATAGAAATTTCGATCACGTACAGCTGATTGGTCGGATGCGTGGTGACTGTCGGGGCCACAGCCGTTGCAGCTCGTATTTTTCCTTGTTTCTTCGATTTTAGTTGGTCCGATTTCGAGGCTCCTTCCGGTGAGGCTATCGCAATATTTCCAGCGCGAAAGTTATCGAAAGAATTTTGCTTATTGCGCGACACTCGTTGAATTTACGGTATCAAATATTTGTGGGATACATTTGAAATTTAAATAGGAATAAATTTTGAATAAAGTGTTCACCTAACCTAATTATAAGTTCTCTTTTAATATGAACTTTATGCAAATGTAACTTATACTTTTAACTTTAACCTCATTTAATTGAACCTAACTTAATTTTAATATAATGCAACGTTAAAATAAATACAAAGTTTCTCTTCATGTAAAGATATATAAAATATTTAATTGAACCTAACCTAATTTTAATATAATACAACGTTAAAATAAATGCAAAGTTTCTCTTCATGTAAAGATATATGAAATATTTAATTGAACCTAACTTAATTATAATATAATGCAACGTTAAAATAAATGCAAAGTTTCTCTTCATGTAAAGATATATGAAATATTTAATTGAACCTAACCTAATTTTAATATAATGCAACGTTAAAATAAATGCAAAGTTTCTCTTCATATAAAGATATATAAAATATTTAATTGAACCTAACCTAATTTTAATATAATGCAACGTTATTTTTCCTTGTTTCTTCGATTTTAGTTGGTCCGATTTCGAGGCTCCTTCCGGTGAGGCTATCGCAATATTTCCAGCGCGAAAGTTATCGAAAGAATTTTGCTTATTGCGCGACACTCGTTGAATTTACGGTATCAGAAATGACAATGTTTCCTGGTATGCAAACACGATTTCAAATGCAAATTCAATCAAAAAGTTTGATCACCGTGCAGGAAACAATGATGCAACAGTGCTCGGATTTTACTTTTAAATTAACGTGTTCAGTGTTTTCCGCTGGGGCGAAAAGGATTGGGTAGAATGTGTTAAAATAACAATTATTTAGGTTTGGTTAATTATTTGGGATTGGTGTTGAAATTTAATAGCTGTTTAGTCAAATGGTCAAATTTCTTGATAAATTAATTTTGTGGTATCAGTTTTTTAAATTTGGGAAATTGTAAATTGTTGAAAATTGATGTAGTTGAAAATTCAAAGTGTTTATGTTGAAATTTTGAGAACTTCAAATTCCTTCGTTCGAAAATTTAAAGTTTCTTAATTTGGAACTTTGCAAGGAGAACTTAAAATTGCTTCAACTTAAAAATTTCCAACTTCCATATTGTTAAATTTAAAAATGATTTTTCTATTCGTGAAAAATATTGATTAAAATGGCTATCTCCACAATTCATCAAGAATGCAAAGGTTAAACTCTCGAAAGTTTGAATTGGTATAAATAAAATCATATGAGATAATTTACACTTGCAATTACGATAAGATTCTACCTAATCTCTCTGCTTATTGTTTATCATTCTTCTTAAATTGTTGTTAATAAATCTTGTTTTGTATTTCAAAGTTCAAAGAGTGATCGATAAAATAACAGTACAAACTGAATAACATTTTTATCACATTAGATTTTAATTTCATTTTGTCCAGGGTTGTGTCGCTAAAGCTTGCAGGTCCCGAGGCAAAAGTTCTGGTTGAACGCTATTGAACGTTGCTTTAAATTAATCAAACGTTATCGAACTTCAACCGAAATCTAACTCGAAGCTAACTTAAGAGTAAACCACATCTAAGACCAACTTATTGTAAAGCAAACGCAACTGGTACAATACGTTGTGTTCATTCAACATCGAAGTCTGGTATTATTTTTATAAATTGAAGTCAGGAAATTGAACATTTATTGTTAGTCAAATTTATAACGTTTTGGGTTGCAAATTTTATTTTAAGGGAAATATTATAGGCATTAAGTATATTTTTAAATATGGAGTCTGTGATACTGAACTGCATCTCTCGATGATCCGCAAATTTTTATTTCGTTTAAATCGTTTGATCAGCATGATGCGTGTACCAGAATAAAACTAAACTGAATCACCGAGGAAAACCTGAGACCCAAATGTTTAGTGAATCATCTGTATTTTGATCGGTGAAAATTGTACCCAAAACAGCGCTGATATTATCACAAAATAATTTCTAGTTTCTTCTAACTTCCTTGTGTTATTTATCTAAATTTCGTGTCACCGATTTATCAAACTACTTTGGTAGCTGGTCCCTGCATTAAAGTCCGCCATTTTGTATATTACATTTATGTGTCCACAATTGAAATTTAAAGATTTTATATAAAGAGTAGATATTTTTCTTAAAATCAATCTTGCAGTTAACCAGTTGAGTGCGTTCGACGTGTATACACGTCAGACCAAATCTCTACTGCGGTGCGTTTGACGTGTATACTCGTCGTGTAAAATAAAAAATTACCATTCACTATAAAAACTCGAAATCTCAATAAAATGTAATAAGAATATTATTTGGTGGTATGTTCCCTTTACATTACCAATACGACCGCTACGTATTAGGTCTACCGGAAAGTTCTGTCCGTTTTAGAATGGTTAGGTTAATTCTAAAAACGGACAGAACTTTCCGGTAGACCTAATATTTCATATGGATTGGGGCTCGCGTATCAAAACTAATTACGTAACTAACCCGCGACTTGGACGGCCAGCGTTGATTTGCGGAGAAACCGCGTCAGCAGTTAGCAGGGCCAATAATGGCACGTTGCTCTGTGAGGTAAAGTCTTATACATTTTTACACAAGACTTGTTTATGTATAGTATTATTTCTTGACAATTTTCAAGCTTTTAATAAGAATAACGTATTCAGAAACGAATTGTTAGTTTTTTTGACGAATAAAAATGTAATTCTTCCTGGTTTTTCGTAAAATGTATAATAGTACCATTTGCCCTGCGTTCGACGTGTATACACGTCGTTCCTTGTTTTTAATTCCGCACCCTGTGGTGACCTTTTGAAACTAAATTCCACCGTCAACTGGTTAATACGAAATATTCTTGTAATATTTTTACGTTTCTGTATCGTTGACGGCTTTCTATTTCCGAAGTCGGTTATTTGATACGCAACTGATCCATGCATTTTCATCTGCACAATTATATCGAATACAAATTAGGTCAGACGTATCCGATGTGACGCAAAAACCATAACGAAAAGGGTAGTAAATAACGTGCTCCTTTATAGAGAAAAGCTATTTGTTCGATATTTGAAGAAAGCACTGTCAATACCTTCAAACGTTATCCGGTACGAAGTTTCGACATTCGTGCTGACGTATCTTTCTTTCATTCAAGAAAAGGCATGTGTGATTGAAAAACAGACATTCGTTTTACGAAATCCTCGGTTTCGGTCTAGATACTTTTTGTCACTTTATTTTACCCACGTATCGGTAAATAAAATGTAAAAGTGCTTATTATTATAGTTACTTATAGTTAAATGTAAATTAAATTAATATTCTATTAATATATCATGTAAATTAATATTACATACATCAAATTACTAATGCATAGATTAAATTATTATTTCGAACATTGTTAAAATGTTTATCGAAATTTTATTTTTATTTTTAACTCTCAAACGGTGGCCGATCAATCGTGACCCAAGCTCGCAAATAAATTTACCTTCAATATTTATTGAAAAGTCGTGTTAACTGTTATTTTAATAGGAACTTTTTCTTGTTTCAGTTCTAATGCTGATAGAGACTGGATGGTTATGCGCGGGTGTAACATGGTTAACACATTACTACCAAACATGTCCTGTTGACAGAATGAACGATGTAACTTTAGGTAAGCAATTTAAAAAAGTTTCAGTTTTTAAATTTGTTAAATTGTCTCACGAGCTTCTGCGTTTTATTAAATTTTATGGGGACAGCTCTATTCTTCGCTCTGCGTTCATTTAAGCACAGAATATTCGTTTATACACTAAATTTATTTATTTATATTGCTTTTTCACTTCTTAATTTATCGTAAATAAATTGTATTCAATTCGCAAGTTTAGCGATATCGAATTGGTCATGAATATAGTTCAATAGCACTGTTATTCAAAAACTCATAAAAATGTTTCATATTCCGCAACAAGGACGATTCGATTTTAAATCTGATTCACAGGTTTAGTAATATTGTATTGGTCATAAATATAACTTACAGTTCGATCCGCAGTGCGGTTATTCAAAAATTCATAGATATGTTTCATATTCAATAAAAGTGGTTCAATTTTAAGCGTATTTGATTCGCAAGTTTAATATCGAAGTTAGTCATAAATATAATTCATATAGTTCAATCTGCACAGAATAATTATTTGAAAACTCATCGAAACTTTTCATATTTTCTCCACAAAAATGGTTGAATTTTAAGTGTATATTATTTGCAAGTTTAATAATATCGAATTGATCACAAATATAACTTAGAGTTCAACCTGCAATATGGTTACTAAAAAATTCATAGAGATACAATAAAAGTGAGTGAATTTTAAATTTGATTCGCAAGTTTAATAATATCAAATCAGTCATAAATATAATTTATACAGTTTGATTTCCACAGAATAGTTGTTTGAAAACTCATCGAAACTTTTCATATTTTCTCCACAAAAATGGTTGAATTTTAAGTGTACTCGATTCGCAGGTTTAGTGGTATCGAATTGGTGTGTGCTGGCGTCCGTGATAGTAACAGTGTGGTGCACATACGATGCCGCAGGTAGATCGTGGGTAAAAATGAAGAAGTATCAACGCAGTATGAGAGAAGCGGAATCAAGATGTGGTAAATTGCATTACAACCGAAGCGGCAGCAGAAACAGAAATTGGCGACAAAGGTAACTGCTTTTGATTCTCGCTTTGATTTCAGCGTCCGACTTATTATCGTCCATTTCTACTGTGAACCTTTCTACTCTGGGTAAAGTAGTATACTCTCAGATTGTTTCGTCCCGCAATTTTATCGTGTAGCAAGATTTCCATTAACTGCATCGTTTCAGACAGAAACATGTTATGAAACAATTCAATCTGAAATACTTTTACAGTACAAAATGTGTCCTTTAGCATTATCTACTATTTTTTACTATAAATTTCTTTTTAAACTATATTCATTATTCAAATGTTTGCAATTCCATGTTTCTAGAAAAGTAATACGTGCATATCAAGATAGTTGGGACAACAGATGCAGACTTTTATTCTGTTGCATGGGAAATTCTGACCGAAGTCGAGTAAGTGTCACATCAAATTAAATAAATCTATCAAACGAATGTGTGCAGTGCAAAAGAATTGTATCAATTGCTTATTATACCCCAAATTAATTCTGCAATGGAAGAATTAAACTTGGCAAGGACCCATTGAGAACAATCAAAAAGAATCAACACAGCTGCTCTAAGTTTCCTTTCAATTATAAGTTTTCATCGAAAATATCATTCTAAAGCTTAAGAGCTTCAGCACTTCTAAACTTCGGACGAAGAAAATAGAGACGTATTCTTTTACTAGAAATGAAGCTTATCGAAGTAGTGTCAGTTCTTTCTGTACCGAGTCGTTTTAGAACTACACGTTTCTGACAAATTTCATTTTGTTGTAGACAGAAAGATAATTTGAACATTTTTGAATTTTTATATTCTCGAATTCCTGGATCCACTTTTCCTAAACCCCAAATTTCAAATTCAATTGGCCCATACAGTTGCCCCAGTTACAATCGTTGTCCCATCCAAAGTACATTCTATATCCCAGAACATAACAATTCAGCACAGTGCTCAAAGACTTCCCAAATAACCCTTCACAAAGAAAGACAATTTCATAACTTTCCCAGATTGTAGTACTTCCACGTAGAACTTCTCTTCTCATCCGAGGCAGCCATCTGCAATATAATCGATTGTTTTTCCAGAATTCTTTCGCGGACATTGCCAGGCTGTTGAGCGATTTCTTCCGCGACCTTGACGTGGTTCCATCAGACGTGGTCGCCGGTCTGGTGTTGTTGAGGAAGTTCCAGAAAATCGAGAGGGAACTGATAGTGAAGCAAAGGAAGAACGATACTTATGAGTTTCTGTCAGGCGTGCCAGTAACTCCTCGCACGAAATTCTTGTCCTTGACCGAGGACGGTGATCTGGGTCACTTTCAGTCGGCCATTCATTATATGCATTTCGCCCTCGCTGCTTATGGTTGGCCCATGTTCCTCGTTAATCATTCCACCGGCCTTTGTCAGTTGTGTGCAAGGTAACGTCGTCGGGAGTGTCCCGCTTATGTTGTCGCGGTATATTGCGCTACCGATTAATTGATTCTCACCGATGTATCGTTCTGTGCACCACCGAACCGTTTAATCGAACAGCTTTTAATTAAACCGGTTATTATTTTCACCGTTATTGCTGTTACCGGGTATTACTTGCTCGTTTTCTCGACGATCGGTGATAATCGATTGATTTGTCGTATTTTAACCTTTTACGCTCCTATCGAGTAGCTTCACTTCGTATTCGTCTTAAAAATTCTTTAAAAAATTTTTCTTAAAATTTCTGGATCTTATAAATAAGTTAGATAAATAGATTGGTTGAATATATATATATTTTCATTTATTTATTACTTATAATAAATGAATTTGTATACTTATGTGACACTAATTTTGTCACATTTTATTGAGAATTTATCTTGATATATTTTGTGAATAAGGATATTTTTTTTTTCATATTACCAACATGAAATATGGAAAGATTGTGTGTTGAAATACGAGGCGTTAGCGAATACGTTGTTGATTTGTAATTCGAAACACCGAGAAATAACCGTGTTGAAATCCTGTCGTAGATTACGATGCGGTTGTTTCCCTTGCGGCGGTCACCAAGATGAGGCGACCATTGTGGAGGACAATTGTTGCAAGTGCAATTACGCGGCGTTGAGGAAGATGGTCGAGGTCGCGGAGGTGGAAGTCATTTATGCGACTTTTCACGTCGACGTCGGTGAGACGCCGTTCTTCGTCGCGCTCGATTACACGAAGAAAAAGGTTTCGCGCGTTCCTCATTGATTCGCATGCACCGATCGTGTTTAGAAAAATATACAGACCAGAAATTAGAGTAGACTCGCGAAACAGCACCAACATTCGTCGAAACAAATTTTAAAAGATTTAATGAAGTCAATGGATATGTCAGCTTATAACTTTATTGAACTTTTTAACAAGTAACACATTGTAGACAATTAATTTTAAATATGACAACCACAGTGGTCCATGTGTTAAGTATAACGATTAAATCTGCAGTGTGTTAATTGTATAATGTGCTTTAACAAATTTTGTGAAAAAAATTGTTCAAAATAGTGCTCTAGAGCAAACGATCGTGAAGTTTAATTTCGAGCAATGTACATTGCTCCTTGTTTAATATTCGAGGAAGTCTTTCGAGAGACCGGTATTTGTTTAAATATTTGCACTTTCCGATTTATTGAGAGCTTCAAATGAAAATCAATAGAAAGTTTAATTTCCACGTTGTACACACGAACTGAACGAGTTTTGATCTTTCAGTTCGTTACAACGAACTTTTCAGTTTTATAAAAAAATTCGCGTTATAATTGAATTTAATATCACGAGAATGTTCATAGAAATAAAAATAAGATTTATGTGAAAAGTTTAGTTCTTTGAGATTTAAAGAAATTAAAGTATGGTAGAAGTTCAAACGATTTTCATTATCGGTTGAATTATTTCGCGAGATTTAATCTTGAATTGCATTTAACGATTGCTTAATTCCCAATTAGAGGTTATGAAAGTTATGTAATTAGCAATTTTGTGGTTGTTCTCTTGGAAGGTTGTCGTTAGTATACGAGGAACCCTCAGCATGAAGGACGTATTAACGGACTTGAACGCAGAGGGTGAAGTGTTACCATTGTCACCGCCCAGAGATGATTGGCTTGGTCACAAAGGGATGGTTCAAGCAGCTGAGTATATACGAAAAAAGCTGCTAGAAGAAGGGATTATATCTCGCGCTCTTGCCAAGGTATTGTTTCGCTTTATCGTTACCTCAAATGCAAATTCCACTTGACTAAGCGTATATCAACTTGTTCAAACGAATAATTTCGTTTATCGTTGCACTCGTTGCATATTTTATGTGACGAACCGTGTTACGTCGGTAAAATATATCACCAGATACAAGTGAAATGATATTTTTTGCTAAAAATTTTTAAAAAAATTCCATTCAAATCTATTCAAGAATTTGTCGATTCTCTTCAAAGACATATTTGAAAATTCCTTCTTAGAGATTTATTTAAGAAATATTTTTCTTGGAAATCTATTTAAGAAATATTTCCTTCCTCAGAGATGTGTTCGAACAATATTATTCCTCTTGGAGATATTTTTGAAAAATATTATTTCTCTTGGAGACCTATTTCGGAGATGTTATCTTTCTTAACAATCTGTTTAAAAAATATCACCTTTGTTAAAAATCTGTTTGGCCCGTTGCCAAATTATTTTTGATAGGAACGATTTTCTCTGGATAACATCTGAATTAAATATTTGAAGAAATGTTATATGAGAAAATTGCACCGCAAAGGTTTAAGAAATACTTGAAAATTTGTCAACTTTAAAATATGAAATATTTTGCAGGACCCATCGAGAGGGACACATCAGTTCGGTTTGGCACTCGTTGGTCATTCCTTGGGAGCTGGCACAGCGGCCATCCTAGCAATTTTGCTTAAACAAGACTATCCCGACTTGGTGTGCTTTTCATTCGCCCCACCGGGTGGTCTGTTGAGTATGCCGGCTCAGCAATACTCGCAAGAATTTATTACATCCGTCGTAGTTGGAAAAGATGTTGTACCTAGGATAGGTCTTAGACAGATGGAAAGTTTAAGAGCCGACCTCATCAATGCTATAAAAAGGAGCGTCGATCCGAAAGTACGTTCTCTCACTTGGGTGCAAAGATGACTTCCTCTGGATAAAGAAATTCCACTCTAAAAATTATTTAGAATTATTCAAGTTTAAAAATTGAGCAGTTTGGAAATTTGGAAATGTACTGATTTGAGAATATGCGGAGTTGGGCCAATGAGGATTTTGATAAGTAGAAATCCAGGGTCATGAATTTGACGTTTTCAAATTTACAAACTGACAACTCAACAGTTTATATATAAAACATTGGAAGTCCATACACCAGTTATTATCCAAAGGAAGGTAACGTTGCACCCGTGTGTACGATCAAACGTTATAACAGTTGATCAGAAACTCACCGTCAATCGTGATATTCGTTTCAGTGGAAAACGATAGCATGCTCGGTGATGTGTTGCGGTTGCGGTTCTACCCCCACATCGGCTGCAAATTTAGAGGCCGGTGGTTGTATCAGCGAATATCAGAGAGACAAGGACTTAGCACGATCACAGACTGTTGTTCCGAGTGACTCTAGTATCGCGTTGACTTTGCACAGGCCTCTATATCCACCTGGTCGGATCATACACGTTGTTCGCCATCATCCTAACAAGGGAGAGTAAGTCGAACGTTTGTACATTTCAATGCGTTCGCTGCGGTCATTTTTCTTTTTGAACCCCTACGAATTTTTACCCTTTCTTTGCTCTTGGTGTCTGTAACGTATTTAATCTTCCTACGTTTAAATGTACCAAAAAATATTTGTAACATATTTGGATTATACTGAATCTTGCTTTTTCTATGAAACATACACTTTTTAGTCATATCACTTTTACGATATGTACCGCAGCGAATGTGTACAGACACGTTGAATAATCACGTTGAACCAGTGCCTGGTTCCATAGATGTAATTCAATTAAATTTTCGATTAAAGTGTGTCCGCACCGAGCACCTAACTTTTCATCGTGATATTCAACGCGTTAAACTCTGTTGGTGTTGTTCGAATAAGCTACAGAGACGAAATAAAAGCGATCACGAGCAAATTTTAACCGAGGATGTTTTTACGTTTCTAGGCAAAAGTATGAACGACGCTGGAGGTACGTTTATCGAAAAATTTGCATTTTCAGGGCTGCTCTGGGTAATTGCATCTTGAGGATTTGCCCGCATGCAACCTTGGATCTCTGTCCCACACTTTTCTTCTTTTCACGCGTCCGCCACACTGTCTGTTTCGTTTCAGAAACACTACTGTTTAAATATTTCTATTATATATGTATATGCATGGTTAAGTCTTAGGAAGTAGAGCAACTGTACTTACGTATTCGTGTACCGACAATGAGTAATTTTGACCGAGCGATCGATTGCCTTTAATTTAACGTTTCAGAAGTTTTCATTTCATTTGTTTTAAGTCAAATGTATGACAAAGTTCTTAGATAACACGCGATAGATATGTACATTTTTATTGTTTTGGATTTAGAAAACATTTAGGATAACTGTAAGAATTCTTGATACAGAATTATTTGAGACAATGATGTAGTGAACTTTCAATAATTATGTATCATGAATGTTTGTGAAATATGAATTTATAAGTATTTACCGGGCTGTATCTTCAAATTGCTAGATCACCAAATCCCTAGATTTTCAAATCCTTACATTCTCATATTCCTACACCTTGAAATTACTACATCCCCAAATTCTCATCCCAAAACTCCTGAATCTCAAGAATCCCTAAAGATCAACGAGTGAAAGACCTCCTCCTATAATTTCCCTAGGGAACCTAGATTTGATTATACTATAAGAAGCCAACATCCGATTATTTCAGTAAATGCATCATATCGCATGTTATCCATGTAGCGACATACTAGCAGAAAAGTGAAAGCGACTATTCAGCAACCGATTCGTCGATCCGTAGAATCGTCGAAGCTGATCATTGTTTTGTTCCATTGCAGACAAATGTTGCACAAACAAGAGCCGGTGTATCAAGCACTATGGGCAGGACCGTGCGACTTCGACGAGGTGTTGATAAGCCCGGTGATGATACAGGACCATATGCCGGACAATATGCTGAAAGCGTTAAACAAGGTAAGGCTGGCTGATTCGATAAAGAGGTTGCACACGCCGGTTAGCCGAATGTCCTCGATAAAGCCCGGTAATTACGAGATTTTGGAGGAAATGACCGACGATCCGGATATTCCGAAGGAAGTGGACAAGCCTCAGAATGTAGTAGCCAGTGTAGAGAGTAATGGACACGTGAAAAGTTGCGAGACGACTAGTACGCAAACACAAACTACACCCAGTGACACAACAACATGCAACGGGACGATTGTCGTCAATGTTGAGATACACGAGCCGAAGGACACGTAATTCGGTTACCGTCGATTCGCTTGATTACTTCTCGGTATCAGAGGGTTAAAGTTTGAAGACGATGTCTCGAGAAAATTAGCTTATAATTTTGTGTTGTATGACTTAATGGGGACAGGTAACCGTGGAAAAATTGATAAGTATTTTTATTTGTAAGAGAATTAAGTGGGGGTTACATCTGAGATATAAAAATATTTTTGTGATTTATTTAAGGAAAATAATTTATGGGTAGTAAGTTAAAAAATAGTGTAACCCCTGAATAAGAAATAATAGTAAGTAATTACTATAATGCTCAAAAAATATTTGAATGAAATTACGTGTCCCAGTAAAAGGATGAAACCGGTGACGTCCGAAAACATGTATTCTACATGACGGGATTATTTCGTTAAATATCGGCTCATTTTAACGAATCTTTTCGACTGATAAAAAGATTTACAATTAATTTATTGTACAATATTTCTGTACATTGTTATATATAGACAGGTAAAAACCATGGCTGATGTGGTTGTAGTGGTAGTCCTTCTTTTTTAAACATTTTGTTGTATGAATTTAATTTTTGGTGCTGTTTTGTTGGTAAGTTAAAGATGCGAATAATATTATCTAGTGACATCAACTTTTTATGTTC